>NW_025725166.1:105000-405000 GCF_021461395.2 Schistocerca americana | reverse complement strand
TTCCCCAGGACCTGTCAGAGAGGTGCCATCTTGGCTGACCTGCTTAACGAACTTAACCTCTCCTGTGCCTTAATACTGGAGCACCCACTTCCCTGTCCAACTCCTCGCACACCTATTCCCATTTGGACCTATCCTTCTACACTGCCCAGCTTCCCCATCACAGCTTTCTAGGGCTAACTGCCAGCTTTACTCCTCCCTTCCTCCCTGGCAACCTTCAAGGAATGAGATTTCCCAGTTTTGATGACTAGGTCGAATATCCCACATTTGTGGGATATGTTATCCTTACTGGGATATGTTATCCTTACTGCTGAAGAACGTTCCATCCCCCACACTTCCTCTCTACCATGTCGTGTCCCAGTCCCTTAATGGACTGAGGCATGCTGCGATGCAGTTTGCACATGTAGATGTGCTCTCCACATTTTTAACCCCCACCCTAGTCTGGAAAACTTCATTCATTATAAACACATGCGTGCAAAGAGTCATCTTGTTCTTCAGGATAGCAAAAGAGCTAGCTGGATTTCATTCACTAGTTCTTTTATCAGTACCACACATTGCTGTGTCATGTGGGCCAACATCAGACGGCTCTCTGGAACAAAGATCCATTCCCAGTTTTCTGGTTTAACAGTAGCTGATGATCTCATTGTGGACGCTATTGCTATCTTCAACACCTTGGGATGCCATTTTGCAGAAGTTTCCAGCTCTTCCTACCACCACCCTACCTTCCTCCATCAGAAACAATTGGAGGGGGCTCAGGTGAGACACTTCCCTTCTCGGAATCATGAGTGAGTGCTACAAACCTGTCTTCACTATGACAGAGCTAGATCATACTCTCAGCTCATCCTGATCCTCCACCTCAGGGCCAGACACCATCCACATTCAGATGTTGCAGCACCTTTCTCTTGTGGGCAAGTGCTTTCCACTAAAAACCTCCCTTCTGGCTACCCCCCCACCCCACCCCCATATATCGTACCAGATGCATTTTCAAGGTGATGGAATTTGGATGATTCATGACTGGCTCGTGTGGTGGCTTGAATCTCACAATTTACTGATGGATGCTCAGTGTGGATTTAGAGTGTGGCGTTCTGCAGTTGACCATCTCATTACGTTGTCCACCCATTTTATGAATGGTTTTCTGTGAAAATCCTAGACTGGGCTGTGTTTTTTGATTTGGAGAAGGCCTAAAACACCTGCTAGAGAACTGGTATCCTCTGTACTCATAAAATGTTGGGCTTCCGTAGGCACCAACCCTGATTTCTTCAGGTATTTTTACAAGACTGAGTTTTCAAGTTGCATGTGGGTTCTGCCTTGTTGGACATCTTTATCCAGGAAAATGGTGTGCCTCAGTATTCCACCCTGAGTGTCATCCTCTTTCTTATCACCATTAACTCTGCAATGGCCCGTATCCCGCCAGGCATCTCCAGTTCTCTTTTTGTAGACGACTTTGCCATCTATTGCAGTTCTCCATAGACCTGTTTCACTGAGCAGTGTCTTCAGCACTGTCTTGATAGTCTTTACTACTGGAGCATTGACAATGGCTTACGCTTTTCCCCTGATAAAACCATCTGTATGAATTTCTGGCAGCAAAAATGATTTCTCCCACCATCTCTACACCTTCGTCCTGTTGCTCTTCCATTCATTGAAACTACAAAATTTTTGGGGCTCATGATCAATAGGAAACACTATTGATCCTCCCATGTGTCTTACCTGGCAGCCCGCAGCTGTACGAGGTTCCCCAGTCTCCTACATGTCCTCAATGATACTTCGTGGGGTGCCGATCAAACCACTCTCCTCAGTTTGTTGCGGACCCTTGTCCATTCGAAACGCGACTATGGGTGCTTTTTTTAGGAGTTTGCACACCCATCCCTCTTATGCTGTCTCAACACTATCCACCATCATGGCGTCTGTTTGGCCAAGGACACCTTTTACACCAGCCCAGTTTAGGGTCTGTATGCTGACAATGTTGAACTACAACTGTCCTACTGTCATTACTTTCTCCTCAGCAATTATGCATGCCATTTGTCTGCCAAGCATGGCCACTCTGCCTATGCATCCTTCTTCAATGATACCTTTGATCATCAGTACGGGACTCGTCCCTCTTCTGTTACCTCCTGGAGTCCACTTTCGCCACATGCTATGGCGATTTAACTTCACACTACCGGCAACTTTCCTAGTGGGTATGAACTGTTCATCACCTTTCCTTTGCAAAGTGGCCCATGTTAATCTCGGCCTTCCTTCATTTCCGAAGAACACTACTCCAGCCTTGATCTGTTGCCTTCAGTTTCATGACCTTTGAATGGAATGTCGCTATAGTACTTTTGTATACACTGATGGGTCTCAGACTAATCATGGGGTCAGGTATGCCTTCGTCATTGGCACCCGTGTCTTTTGATATCGGTTGCCGGCACACTCCTCAGTATTTACAGCCAAACTTTTCGCCTTGTATCAGGCCACGGATTACATAGGGGACACAGCCTTCACAATTGTGTCCTTCGCTCAGACTCACTCACTGCCTTCCAAAGTCTATGTGCACTGTACACTGCTCATCTCTTAGTGCAGCAGTTCCAGGTAAACTGTCACTTGCTCACTATTGGTGGAACCAGTGTCATGTTCCTGTGGGTCCCTGGTCATGTCAGTCTGCCAGGAAACAAGGCTGCTGATGCTGCTGCCAAGGTTGCAGTCCTTGTACCTCAGCCTGCAATTACCTATATTCTTTCCAATGATCTCTGTATTGCCACCTGTCAGGAGGTGCTGTCCCTTTGGCATTGTCAGTGTTCATCCCTTCACAAGAATAAGCTTTGGCTTATTAAGCCTCTGCCAGTGCCTTGAATGACTGCCGTGGAGATTATTTTAATTGGGCTGCATATTGGGCACAGCCTTTTTAGCCATTGTCATTTGCTAAGTGGAGCTACCCCACCACTTTGTTCTCATCACCCCCAAATTTTAACTGTCCACCACTTCCTGCTGGAATGCCCTTTTTAACAATTTACATTCCAGCCTGGGTTTGCCATCTGATTTATCAGCCATTTTAGAGAATGATGCGAGAGCTGTCAACTGCGTTTTACTTTTCATCCGCCGAAGCACTATGACGAAGGCCAATTAATTTTTAGTTTCGGACCTCCATTTCTGTATTTTTTTTTTTTTTTTTTTGCCTTGTTTCCATGTGCCTGGTTTTAGCTGTCTCCTGTTCTGTCAATTGGGACAGATGTGAAGTTGTTTAACTCCTCTCTGTGTTCGTGGTCTATAGTCTTGACTTGGGTGCGTATGACCCCAGTTGTTTTTTGTGTCCTAAAGCCAAATGAAACAAACAAAACAAAACTGCTTGGTGAGTAGATTTTTTCCTATCCAATTACATTATGTTGTAAAAATGGATTATTTTTTGTTGTTATACTAATTCAATTTAATTTTTATCTTACAGAAAGTTTGACATGAAACATAGCATAGTCAGGAATTATTGGTGATACAGAAAAAATACTCATTGAGATAGAATGTAGAGTAAATGTAATTTCTTACTAAACACTAAACTTATCTTAACATCTTGTTCTCTTGATTTATCTCTGGTGCCAGTGCCTTGCTCATAAAATATTTCCCATCAGTACTTTCACTACAGTCTGTTCCCAGACCAATCTGTTTGTGTTCCTGCCTCACCTCTTTAGAGGGAGTCCACCAGGGAACTCTCTTGCCCCATCTACCACCCACACTCGTGGTCATACATTTCACCTATTGTGGATGATCTATGCACAAGGAGAGAAATGTGCTGAGTTTGTCACAAACATAAGAACCTCATTGCTACAAAGAAGACGCATGATGATGTTGGGCAAGTGCAACAGATTTCCAGTGAAAGCCACCTAAAAACAGTGCTGATACACTTTCAGGTTCTCACTAATATGAGACCAACTCTGTAAGGTGTAAGTTGAGCACTGCAAGCTACGCTGGTGATGTCCTAGATTCCAATGATGTTGCACTCAGAGGAAAAATTGATACTGTAACAACAGCAAAAATATGACAACTCTCATCCCCATGGAGGAGATAACAATGCCATCCAGGAGGCACACCTGGAAGAAAAATACAGGAAATGGCTAGGACATCATTAGGGAGGAACGGTGTGGTGGAACAGTGCAGGCAGAAAAACATGAGAATGAAGGAATGAAGTGACACAAGACAGAGACAAGTTAGAACAAGTAATTATAAGGCAAATAATCACAGAACATGGGAGAACAATTGTGCAGAGTCATCTGCAACCCAAAGGAAATGTGAAGAATGTTTTTCGAACATAGAGCAAAACCTTTCAACCACTGTTAAGAAGCACTTGAACACAGAGATGAACTCTACCTAATGAAACACAAGACACTGGTAAGAAGTTTCCAGAGACAAAAAAGTAATAAAAAAAGCCAAAAAGAGAGATGTTCCTGAATAGCCAAAATGAATAGTTTTTCATTGCGACACAGATTGCACATGCCAACATGCAGCAAATGAAACAGCTCTCTGGTGAAGGCAAGGTAGAGAACGCCCTGATCCACTAAAAGATGTCGCTAATATGAAAACTATTCTTTAAGCTTTCACTTGAGCCCTCTGTCTGTAATAAGTCAGAAACACTCCTGTAGGCACCTACAGTGTAGGTTGGACTGGCAATGCCAATATTGTGGGCTGCATTCTTGTTAATATAGTCATGGCACTCAGAAGCAGATACTTGATATCGAGTCTGGAACTTTGAATGGCAAGTGAGCCACTGTGAATTGACCTACAAAGTCTGTGCAATGGAGAAATGCTGTAAAGCCCAGTGTCACATGGCTCAAATGTGGAAACTATGCAGTGGCTGTCATGGGAAAGATGAGCTGCACTGAGTGTGAGTTTCAGTTTCAGCCCTGTTAGCATGCCAGCAACTGAACACCAGCCAGATGCTACACCACACATTTCAACCTCATTCCTGTTATGTCTCCTCCTCCATTCTGTTGCCATACTCATCATCTTTCCTTTCTGACTCACTTCTACAAAGAATCCTCCTGAGAAGTACCCCACCTCATCTGCCACTCATTCTCCTGGCTACTTGTACCCATCTGTAAGTAAAGAAAGGCGTGTTACATTGTATGCATTTGATGTGGCAATTTTAAAGTAAAACAATGAAAATATAGTAATTGGTAAGCATTTTTGCTATTGCTTTCTGTGGGATCTCTCTGAGAAAGATTCATGATAATTTGAAATTATGGGTGAAGTTTTTTGGAAGTCACTAAGTGCTCTCATTGTCAAATACCAGATGAATATAATGTCGGTATATGCCTGCAATGAGTGAAGCTGCATATACAGGCATAGACACAGTTCCTAACTGTTAAACTTGCCACAGTGTGTTAACCATGTAACATAAGATTATATGTTTTAAGTAACAGATTATTACAGCATTTTAAATTTTGATCAGCAATTATGTGAAGTGTTGACAATGAAAGTTTATTTTCCCCTGATTGTCTTCAGATAGCAGCCTGCAACTTCACTGAGTTCCAGAAAGACAGGGTTTTTTAATGTTCACTGTTGTACATAATTGAGTAGATTAGATGCTCAGTTATTCACTGATTAGTAGGCACTCTACAAGACTGAAATAATTGATTCTGTTCATCATCATTCCATGTTGAAACACTATTAGTTAATCAATTATTTGTTTTACTTTTGCAGATAGAGTTTTTTTATATTAACTCAAAATGTTTTCTGTCAATCAGGTACAATTCAAAGCGTTCTATCTCCTATTGCTGAGGAGAGTGAAAGTGGAAAGAGCACCGGTACAACTGATGGAGCCATGGTATGTTTCACCAGTAGCAGAAAGTTCGATTTTGTGGCCTGTAATTAACACCACACTACTTCCTGGCCTCCTTTCAGGTGCTCACAAAGTTCATTACATTTGGCCTTTTAGCCATTACAATACTTCCTCCTCTTCTGTACTGCACTCTACACACTTACTTAAATAAAAAAAAAAACTACTTCCTTCATATCCTATTCATTTCCATTTCATTCTCATTACATCTCCCATGCCAGTTTGTTTCCTGACACCACAAACATCACAACTTCTTTTCCAATGGAAACTGAAATGCTATCTCAAGTCTAAATTATCTGCTGAATGATCCAAAACATTTCTCAAAGACCAATCATATACTGGCTCTTAATTTAAAACAAGTAACTCTCTTTAATAATTAATGTCAAGTCGTGTGTCATTGGTTAGTATGCAGAATCTTAATGACATCTCAACTTCATCTTTGTTCTCCTGTGTAATGGTAGTTGTCACAGTGCTCACAGATTTAGGGGGAATCCACAATGCTGAACCAGAATGAAACAGCAAGGAATTAACCCAAGGAGAGATATCATCAGTAGGGAGTAAACCACTCAAATCATCATGTACTGTGAAGAACGACAAAGCAACTATTGTCATCTCACCCTGCAGAAATCCTACATCAATCTGCACCAGTTCTCATGTGCAGCACAGAAAGCTCCTAAAGTGTGTAAAAGTTTAAAGCCGCCATTTGAACTAAAAAAGACTTTATGGTGGTGACCACTATTCATCAGTACTATAGACATGGTGAGGTAAACAATTTACCAAATCAATAGGTCATATCATAGTTGTTACTCATTAAATATGACAATTAACATTCTTTCAGAATGACAACTACCACTTACTGTTGTCTAAAATACTTACTTATTGCTGTTTGGAAGTGAGTTTTTCTCATTTTTGAGCAAATATCATAAACACAAATGATAAGTGACTCATTCTCCTCCATATAATCATGGCATGACAAACTTCCTGAAGTCTTCTGATAATACTTTCCTGGTTGCTAAATAAGTACCAAGAGACTACTTCGAGAGATCTACTTGTCTTAGTGGTTGTTGTGTTTGACACGTGTTGGTTAGTAATTCAATGGAACTACCTTAATGTACTTAAACACATGTGTCACAAATTGTGCAGTGTGATGTAAAAGTAACTGTTTAGCTACTTTTGTCCTTTGGGATTTGCTGTCAGTGATATTAAGATAGGTCTTGGTACCTGAAACAAAATCAAATGATAACTCTTGTGATGGTGTTTCAGATCTTGCATTGACCGTGGCAAACAGTCTTTCGTCCAGTAAGTGCTTTAATTTTCATACACCTTGTTTTCTAGGACCAATATTTGGTACAAATCTTAAAGGTCATGGAATATGCCAGATAAAATAAAATGTTTAAGAAACCAAAAAAGAGGAGCTATAAGTTTATGTAAATGCAATCAAGAATGTAGCACAGGAATCAGCTTAATTTTTCAAGGAAATCCTCAACACGATAGGAAACTCTTCAATTTTGATTTGAAACTACATGGATTACTGCTAAGAGGTTTGAATTCCTGTGGTAACTTACTGCAAATGGATGCCGCAGTGTACTGCACGCCTTTCTGCTCAAGAGTCAAGAAAGTGTGCCCCATAGGCAGATTGGATTTCTTCCTAGTGTTAACTGAGTGAAAGCTGCTAATTCTTGGGAATAAGCTGACACTGTTAACAAGAAATGACAGCAAAGAATGTGTGTTTATTGAGAGGCCTATGTCAGATTACCCAGACTAATTAACATGGGTCAGCAGGAGTAACATGAGCTTATACAACTTAATGCCTGAACCACCCATTTCTGAGCCGAAACATCCTTTGGGAAATGGAAGAATTACCCCAAAATATACCACCATACCTCATAAGCGAATGATAATAAACAAAGTATACTAATTTTTGTGTCACACTGTCATTTACTTCATATACCATTCAAATAGTAAAAATGCCAGCATTAAGTCTTTGAACAAGATCCTGAACACGAGTTTTCCACAACAGTTCACTATCCATCTGAACATATAGAAATCTGAACTGTTACGTTTCACTAATCATACAGCCATTCTGTGAAATTAAAATGGCTGGTTTTGTTGAATTTTTTGTTAGAAATTGTAAAAACTTATTTTTGCTGTGATTTAGCATTCGTTTATTTTCTACAAGCCATGAACCTATATCTCAAACTGCACTACTTGAAACAATACCAACATTCCACAAAACATTCTTTACTACCAAGCTAGTGTCATCAGCAAACAGAGGGCATACCATTTATATAAATTAGGAACAATAGATATATTACAGAAAACGCACACCACTCTTACGAGGTATGTTGGCCTCAATGAATGTGTTTTGTGACAGCTGAATTCGCTCCCAAAGATAACATGTAAATATATAAACATGGAGCCATAAACTTTGTTCATTAAACATTATACTAGTACAGACGACAGTTTTGCATTGGTGATTGAACAGCAGGTGGATGATCCGTGAAAATTCGAGAAGCGCTTTGAGTCTCATGATGTTACATATTCCCTCCAGTGAGTGGATGCCCAATGGTGCACTAAATTTTCTCACAATACATTGAGAACATCCGAAATATCCTAGCAATTACAGTAAAATATGCATTTTTAAAGTTTTTAATGATGTATGTTGAGAAGATGTTCTCTCCCAGGAGTTGAATAAGGTTAGGCTTGAAACCTATTCAGTACCCTCATCCTCAGGACATTGGAATGTGCAAACTATACAAAGGAAAAGGGAGGGTGAACTGATACTTCTTAAATTCTATGGATATTTATACCAGTATCAGTGTGACTTTAGGCTGTACATGGATACAGACAAAGCAAGCTCCTGGGAACTATTGAAATCCCTCAAGGTTGGCAGCAGAAAAAGCATCATTACTCATTTAAGAGACAGTTTTTCCAAGTTCCTATTTTTATTGCAGGTGAAAGTTAGGTAAATTCTAAGAACATTGAAAAAGTATCATCCCTTTGTTCCACTAGATGATGATAGAGAGAGCTGTGTAGGTCAAACAGAGGTAAGGCCAAAAATGTCTTAAATTCTGTAGTCATTGTGATGTGTTAAATAACTTCATCAAATCAGCAGTTTCCCTGGACATTTTATCTGATGAGCCTAAATATAAAGTCCCTCCAGCACATAGACATAAACTTCACAGAGCCCTATTAAGTATGGTGTAGCCATTTGTTCCCTTCTTGTGCTAAGTTCATCCTTGCTACTTTTCACATATGCTGCAGATGCTCTCCTATTATGGTGCCCAGAATGATACTTCTGCTTAATTCCAAAATTGCACCTCCCCTGGCTTAAAGAATGTTTCTTCCTACTTGGTGTGCAGATTTTGACTGAATATGCATGCTGTTTCATTCCAGTTTGGCACAGAACTTTTCTTGAACAAATTTGGCACAGTGCAAATTTCTTATCGCCTATAATCTTCTTACTTTTATAACTTTTTGGCTTTCTGGAATACACACAGGACATCTTGTGACTGAAATATGTTATTTGAAATGAAAAGAAAACAGTGACTGACAAACAGAAAAAGCCTGTTTGTATAAAGTTCATGGATAAACTTTTTATTTATTTATTTTTTCTCCTGTGAATAGTTCATCTGAGGAACACATTCCAATTTTAGATCCTCACGGTTTGTTGTTTCCTTTTCTTCCATTATGATTTCATTTGTTCACTATATTCTGTCTCTTTGCAGACCATTTTGAACCAGTCTTTTTAGCTACCCTGCCTCGGAATAATTTTATTTTCAATACTTCTTCCTGAAAGATTTCTCTGTTAGCATCTTCTGTCCTTATATAGTTTTTTCTAATTTTTTTTTTTACTTCACTGACCCAGCTATTTCTGTACTGCTTATCCCACAGCTATTTAAAAATCTTATTTGTAAATCTACTGTCTTGTGTTTGTGATGAAGCAAGCTGGGATAGTTTTACTCCCATTCTTGTTTTGCCATCTGCCTCCTTAAAATTCATTTTGTCACTTTTGAATTAAGTACTATTAACATATGTCAATATAATCTGCATTTTCATAAGAGAGAAACATTGGCCCTCAGTTTTAAAGAACTTAACATCAGATCAAATTTTGTGCTTAATTTTATGTATGTAATTGAATTCCCAGTTTATTTTGACTATTCCTTGTCGGTATCTTCAATTATTAGGTGAAATCAGTAATTGTTTCATAACTTAAATTCTATTGTTGATGTATAAACAAATCTAAATTCTGTACTAATTATAAACATTTGGGAGACAAAATACTAGTAATCTTAAAGTATCTATTTGGCTCTATTCAGAAACATGTTAGCAAAATTATCTGTTATTTAATCCCAAAGTAATTAATAGCTTTGTCCAAAGTATTGTTTGCATACATTAATTTGTCAATTTGATTGTTTAAACAAATAATTCTGTCTAACTCTTGTAGTAGAAGAAACTGTTAAAAAGACGGAATTTTTCGATGTAATCAGTCAATTTAACGAGTTAAGATTTAATTGTAATCTCTGTAAATTAAACTTCAAACAATGTGTAGTTTCAGTACCTATCATTGTGGTAATGTATAAGGGCCTGATTTCTGGTCCTGAGACAGTCAGTCCAGGGCCAAGTTTGAGACGTGGAACCTGTGTTGGTTAGAGCGACAATAATGTATCAACTTAACAGTGAACCTATCTATTTGGACCACATCGGTTTTAAAGGATTTTCTAGCATTCTTAACATCCCCCCCTCCTCCCCCCTCATGCTGTAGAAATCCTTAAGCCACTTCTACTGGCTATTTCCTCAAGGAAATTCGTTTGTGTTACAGCAGATGCCACATTTTCGGCAGGTATAACAAAATCACCTCCAAATTGATTTCGACCTTTTTTCTTCCTCCTCCTAATCTTATTGGAAAAATGCTGAGTTCAATACATTCTTTGTAAGAAATTCTTACAATTTTCCCTAATACAGTATTAAAATGATGGGTACAGGCCGTCACCTTGTGGTACATGTGTTTTTATTTTGAAGGCTGTGAAATTTCTCCCATAAGATTTACTTTACAGAGTGGTATCTGTAAGTGTTTCATGGATTAGGTTTGTCAGTTTAGACCTTACACCAAATCCTCAAATTATTTTATCTGTAGTTTTTCTGTCAACATAATCAAAAACCTTCTTGTTATCCACAAACATAATACAATATCTTTTGAATTTAGTAATTGGTGATGAATTAGTGACTTGAGATTAAATATTTGATCTGATCATGACCTTCCCTTCATCTAAAGCAAGCTTGATATTCACATTAATGGCTGTCTAGTGTTGTTTTTTATTCTGCTTGATAAAATTTTGGAAAATACT
Organism: Schistocerca americana; assembly: GCF_021461395.2. NCBI lineage: Eukaryota > Metazoa > Arthropoda > Insecta > Orthoptera > Acrididae > Schistocerca > Schistocerca americana. Next base: position 393,855 of record NW_025725166.1, on the reverse strand, counting down.
TAGCTGCTACTGACAGTAGAGAGGTTACTATGTAGTTGTTTCCATCCTGTTTATTATCTTTCTTATGCAGTGGATGTATCAAGGTAACTTTCCACTCCTCTGGGATATTTTTTTTCTGTTTTTCAGATTTCATCAAAGAGTAAATTTAGCTAATTTGCCTTATTTGGCAAGGACCACATCAAAAGTTCAGCTAAAATACAATCTTCTCCACAATCTTTCTTATTTCTGAGGGTGTTAATTCCTTCTTCAGTTTGTTGTATAGCTTGTGGTAAATCTTCTTCACAATTTTCATTACTAACTGAGATTTGAAAGTCATGAAAGATCTTGAAAGCATTATTTAACCCAATTTGGCCGTTTTTAGTTTAGAAACATACTTGCGGTTTGAAACCTCTTCAATTTGTTCTTCACAGTTTGATATAAAAAACAGGGGATTTATTCCTGTCTATTTGCAAAAGTTTCTCTTTCTCAAGTTTTATTTGGTATTTCTGATTAATCTGGTAGTTTTCTTTCTTTGTTGTTTAGATTGATCATGATCTAGAATTTTCTTTCAGCATTTTTGCCTTATTCATCTTTTATCCATCTCTGGTATGGTTTCTTTGCATATTTCATTCCACCACATTTTACCTTTATTTTTTATTATTGAATTATTTTTGGTGCTGTGAATATCTTTTTGCAAGCTGCCATGCTTAGTCACTTTAATTTCATGTTGATAGCCTTTAACTGATTCCTTAGTTAGTGAGTCTATCTGCATTATGTTTTAGTAACCTTTGTGAGTTTCTTTGTTCTTTGTTAGACAGAAGTTTTACTTCAAAGTCACCTTTCCTTACTACTTTCAAATTCATAACTTCCATTGTACTTCTTTGTGAAATAGGTACATGACCTAACTGATTTTTTTTCTGACATTTTGTTGTGAGATATCCATGTTTTAGCTTCCCTTGGGAGCTTCCTAAGGTGGGTTGACATCAATTTCAAGAGACAGCTTTGACACAAAATGATTGACCTCAAATGTGTTGGTTCTTCTGTGAGGTGGGTGATATACTACTTGATTTATGAATTTCTTTACTTTCTGTTCATTTCATTGCTATCATGATTTTGGCTTCAAGCCCTTAATGAGCACAGAAAAATATGTGGCAGACAGGTGAAAAACATATTCTTTGAGCCACAGAATTGACAAAACATTCGTTACATGTGCTGTTTCTCCGAATATGTTAAGAAATCACTGGGCAGTTTGAGGCCAGTTTGGTTTCAACATTGTAGTAGTTACAATAAAAATATCTCCCTCCATCATTTGGACAATTCTCATTTGTCTGAGGAGGTCCATTAGCAGTTCGTCTCCTTCTTAAATTACTTTCAGCTACATTTGTGGAAATTCTAAAAGACCTTGAATTATTGTGGTGGTTCTTCATTTACAGACCTGCATATCAATATAGTCTGGCAGCCTTGGCAGAATCGCCAAAGCCTAACCCCTCCTCTTGTCCAGGCCAAGTAGGAGTGTCGCAAATATTGCAAGAAAATTTTGATATTTAGATAAACATCTCTTAGCCCGTACCTCAAAATGTCTAATGGAGAAGCCTTGTCAGTGTTTAGTTCTGTGCTTCCAGGAGTCCTGCCGAGTTTTCAACATTTTATGCACAATATTTCGATGACATATTGTGCAGGCTCTTTCAGGTACTGCAAGTCTGGAGTTATACGAAATTGGTGCTAGGTATTCAATCTCTCAAGGAACCATTTATTGTATGTCATGCACCAGTGTATATAACAGAGTTTGATTGCTGGTACCCACTGTGCAATTTCATGCTTTTTGTTGGTTGGGGCCCTCACTGATATTCTGTAACACGCAAATACTGTGTGTTTTTCAGCAGCTCCTATCTCATACCCTTCTAATAGATCTAGATGCAGACACATCCCACACATCCTCCCTCCACCAACTCCACCTACTGAAGTCCAGCTAGAAACATTACCTATCCCTTCAGTGGTGGGCAACCTGTGAAACACGTCATGTGATCTAAATGCTAGGCCGTAGCCAACCACTGTACTGCATTCTAGGAGGGCAAGACAAACAAGCAGTTACTGTCTGCATAAATGGCACACCACCAAACCCAATGCACTGATACCAGTGTCATCATTATGACCACAGTCAAATGTCATGGCGACGCCCAGCCAACTGTGTAACTTGGCTACCTTGCCCTCTCTGCTGCACAAGTTGCAATGGTGATCATGCCACCTCCTTCCGAGATTATCTCGTGTATCTCAATGACTGGGTGTCCAGGAGATCTGGATCAAGGAAAAAGATGTCTTACCAGATCACTCGCAAATTGTTGGCTAGTCAGTGACCCTGTGTTCTACCATCAGGCAGTTACAGTACCATTGCTGTTACATCTCACTCCATGAAGGATGTGGACATCCAGATGTGTGATGTGAAATACAGCACTGTGGTTGTTGAATCACCCAGTGTCATAGCAGCTGTGTCGTCGTCGTCGTCCTACTCCTACTCCTACTCCTACTCCTACTCCTCCTCACCAGCTGTGCAAGAAGCCTCAAACTTTTGTCTCATGGGACAAAGTCACCTGCTACACAACTGAAAGCCCAGGAGGGATGGAATGAATACTCCCACAAAGACTTTCTATGTCCCTTCAGCCAACAAACATTTCAGTCTTCCTATGCCAACCAGAAAGGATCCAAGAAATCAAACAAAGGCAAACAATGTGCTTCTGTATTGGCTCACAGTTCCTCCTCGATGGTGTGGCCAAATGATAACCTTTGCTGACTGACCACCTTGTAGCTGGTATGCATCTCCAGGCGTCTTTCTGCTCTGGACCTCAAGGACAGACAGAATGAGAATGCCAACACCTCTGTAGATCTTACAGAGGCTGATTCTCCAGCCCTTCTGCCCTGTAGCAGTGAGCTTTCAAAAGCTGCCACTCAATAGTCATTGAGGTGACACCCCTGCATTTTTCCCTTCTCCCCTCTCCTAATCATGACAATCCACCAATGGAATGTTTGCTGCCTTTGATCCAACAAAGAGGATTTATGGCTGCTCTTGTAATCACAGCCTCTGCTTGTTCTCTGCCTCCAGGAAACAAAATTGAATCCTCATGACCTGCTTTGAGCTCTCGCATGTATTTCCAGTCTACAGTGACATCCCCCTAACCTCACAGCATCATCCAAGGACCGATTCAATGTAATTGGGTGGAGTGATACTGCTCATCAAGGATGATGTTCATAGTCTTCTTGGAAACCCAGCTTCAAGCTATTCCAGTCTGCATTTTACTTCCTATCCTAAACTTTTCCATATGTACTGTTTGCATACCTCACTCAGTCTGTGTCACTGGACAGTCTTCATGCTTACTGGCCAACTCCCTCACCCCTTTTGGCTGCTCGTTGACTGTAATGCACACCATTCCCTTTGGGACTCTCCCAGAACCTGTTGGAGAGGTGCCTCTTGGCTGACCTTCTCAGTCACCATAACCTCATTTGCTTTATTGTTGGAGTATCCACCTGCCTTTCACACTCCATGCACTCCTACCCCCATCTGGACCTCTTGTGCACTGCCCAATTTACCCATCATCTCATCATTGTCTTTGTTATGCACTCAAGCGACCATTTCCCATTAGCTATCCATTTTCTGACTCCTACCCCACCTACGTGCCCACCCAAATGGCAGCTTTCCAAGGATTTCTAGAGATTTGCTGTTCCCTGGCACCCTTCAGGAAATATTGTTTCCCCAGTTGTGATGCCCAAGTAGAAAATCTTAAAAATTCTATCATTACCACCACACAATGTTCCATTCTCACACTTCATCTTCACTGTGCTGAGTCCCAGACCCTTGTTTGACTGAGCCATGTTGTGACTCAACTCATATGCAAAGATGTGCTCTACATGTTTTTAACATTCTATGAAAGCAAACTGCAGACATTGCAAACTGTTGCTTGAACAGTGTCGTCACACCCTTCAGGATAGCAAGAAATTGGCTGGATTAAATTAACTAGTTCTTTTAACTGTTCCACTCCCTCTTCTGTTGTGTTGGCCAACCTCAGGTTGCTCTCTGGGACCAAGAATCAATTTCAAATTTCTGTCCTGGTAGCAGCAGATATAGGCATAATAAACCCTATCACTATCTCTATGATCTGTAATTTTATAATGGTCTGTTATTCACTTCCCCTTCCATGATCCTTCAGACTACTCCACCAGGTCATATTTGAGGGGTGTTCTTTCCAGCAAACTATTCTGTACTTCTATTTCAGTCACTGGCATTATCCTTGCACCAGCCTTCATGGATCTAGCAGCTGTAGTCTACATTCCCACCATGTTGACTTGTGTTTTGTGGGCTCCTTAGTCCTGCACTGTGGCAGTGGCTGTAAGTGGCAGCTGGCAGCTCTAGTGAATTCAGACAGTTATGCTCAATCGAAATAGAAATATTTTGTGATTCTTCATTTGTATTATTATGCAGTTTTTGTCAATTGCACTTTAATAAAATTTCACATGTATCTACTTGTCACTGCACCTGATTCGTAATCTGTCATTATATAATTTACCAACTTACTAACACTGAGATGAGCATGTGCAGTGAGATAACATACCACTGACACATTTGAAGGTGTTTCATTTATGCTTAAATTCAGTTCATGTAAAGTTATTCAGCTTTTTAATTTTTTTTTTGCAGGAACGGGAAGAGGTACACCCAGAGGAGGTACTGGCAGGTGAGATTTTTGCTTTCTTCAGTAGCTTAATTACATGCTAAAGTTATCGCTTTAATATTTTCTTATGTGGTATTTTTTCCATATTTTTCTTGCTAAAGTATTTCAGTGAAACAGTTGCTCAAAATTTTATACTTGAATTTGACACTGGATGTTAATTACATGGTACATAATTCATACTGAAAATTGGCAGTGCCTTTGTAACTACAAAAGATTGGTCACAAATGTGCAGTTGTGTTTAAAATGTATGCGGTGGTAGATTGTGAGGGAAATGTGATGAAAGAGAAAGAAGACAAATTTCTAAGTACCAAATTGACATTTTAAAATAAGTCATTGTAAAGGTGAGCTAACATTACAAATTGGCACACTACAATAATTAGCAATGTTAAGATCACAGTCCCCTTATTCCGTAGTCGTGGCTCATATTAAAATTGTCACCTTGAGATAAATATATTTATGTATAAAACAATCACTCAGCATAGTTGAGCTTCTTAAAGAGAAAAATTGCCAATCTTATTGGGGACTGGATCAAGTTAACCACATTCATGTCCAGTGATTTGAAACCTCATCATCATGTCTCGAAGTGAAGAATATTGTCCCTGTAATCCTCCTCCTCTCCTGAATCAGTATTTTGCAACCTCACTGACGTGATGTGTGAAATAGCCTGGGTGCCCCAGTTATCCCTCACCTGCCAAGAGGGTTATTGACTACGCATTGACAATATGCTACTGAGTACAAAATGCCTGACTTGGTTGTAGCTTCACAAACTGTGTACTGCATACTCGATACCCATCTCCAATTCTGTCACCTCGTCCACTCCCATATCAACTTCCCTAATTTAAACATATGGGAGTTCCCCTTAACTCATCCTTAAGTTCCACAATCCTCCCTCCCTCATTACTCATTACCCGTGTGCTGCCTTCCTCAAGCATAGCTCCGTCCATATCCCCGTATCTGTCCCTTTGCCTTCTATATTACATCCTGTGCCACCCCACCCCATCCCCTCACTGACATTCTCACTCAATGTGTCCACCACAACTCCGCACAGAGTTGTCCTGCAGGTTTAAGAAAATCTATCTGATTGAGAAAGGGACGGAGTGTGGCAAATGTTATTCAAGGCTTAGCCTTTCACTGCTTATTTCCATAGTAACTCTTTCATGACAAACAGAACATCTTAGGCTGGTGCATAAGACTGTAATGTTTTCTGCAAGTTCAAAAAACACACACTATACATAATGGAGACTTAAGTCATCATAAATAATATAATCTGCTCCACTAATCACTGCAGTCTGCCAATGTTGGGGTAACTTTCTGAATCCACAACAGTAGAAATCACGTGGTTTTGTAGCATTGCTGCCTTGTTTAGACAAAAGCATTCCATTCTATTCCTTCCCTTAAATTAGCACAAAGACACATTTTCTAGTCATCAGTAATGGTGCTGGATAGGAATGATCAGTGGTGTTCACACACTAATCGATGACAAGCAAGTGGATGATGCACATAAGGCCAACCAGTAATTTTTCTGATTTGGCTTGTGGTTCTCATATTCTTCATTGTTGAACCTTCTCCATTGCATTCAAATGCTCCACAATGAGGGAATGAGCATGAGGGACACAATTGTGGGGGTGGGGGATGTTTTAAAACCAATTTCCATCAATTGACTTAAGAGTGTGCTTTTATTTTGCACAATAATGCCATTGGCTTCATAGCCATTCTTGAATGCCTGTTGAAATGTTAATATGTATGTCATGCTGTGTTGTTCTGTTATTGAAAAAAAAACATGTTTCTAACTTTATAGACCCATTTATAGTTTTCAACTGTGCACAATATCAGCCACATCACATATCTTTCACACATACTCATATCCTGCAATAGAACACACCTTAAAAGACCAAAAGTATATTTTTTCAGTAACTCACAGACTGGTCAAACAATCTTAATTTTTCAACATGATCTTCAGAATGGGTATAAAGTTGAAATCATGACTGTGTAAACAAATGAACAAGTAATATTCAAATCATGGAAATTTCTTTAAAAAGAAAGGTAAATGAGATACTGGTAGTGAGTGAGACAGTGTCAGTAAAAGAGGAGGAGAGATTTGTGAAGATAGAATCAGTGGGAGGAAAAGAGATAGGAGCCTGTGTAGACAAAAAGGAAGACTTAGGGACACCATAAATCAGCTTCTTGGTATACATGAACACATAAGTGTGGGAGAGAGAAAATTTTGGTCTGAGGTCTTACACTCTAGTGTATAAGGAAAAACAACTAACTTGGATGCCCCAGAATTATTTTTGAGCTGTTAAGGAGTTGTGAAGTCAGTGAACTTATCAAAGAAAGACAAAAACGGACAGTGTAATTGAGAGAGGTGACATTGTCAGTGGGATATACTGTAAATCAGTGGGAGAAAAATGAGACAGTGGGGGAGAGCCATATACATAGACAGTGACAGTGACAGTGACAGTGAGGGGGAGGTGGTGAGCATGAAGGCTTCACTAGAGGGAGAGACCGGATGAATGAATTTAGGTAATTGCGTGTTAAAACAGTGGGAATATGTTCACATTGCAAAAACGTTTGGTGAGGAAGGCAAAATGTAGACTGGGGCAGCTGGTTCCTCACTCTACTGTCAGTATTTTAAAGAGGAAAATATTCATCTTTCATGTGCTCCAATAGGGGCATTTTACCAGTTGTTTGCCCTATGGTACTATGTGTTGCATGAGATACTGCTGGTGGAACTAGAGTTTATTTTTTTGTTGTTGGTGATGTAGTAGGTTGAATCAGAGAATGTGGTAGTTTAAAAAAGCGTATTGTTGAGACACTATTGAGTGCACTACCTTCGGTTGCATGTTGCATGGAAAGTTAACCTGTATTGTGGAACATGTGGACACTGAAGTGCATAATCTTCTCATTGAGTAGAGGACAGGGATGTAATAAACATTACTTATCAATAATACAGTGTCTGCTAATGCTTCATTTTCTGTACAAAAGGTAATGTTCATCACTCTGATTTTAGATGCTTTTGCTTCATCTGTATTTCTTCCCACAGGAACAAAGCATCAGGTAAATTAGTATCTTGTGTAAAATTTTCTTATTTCATTTCAGGCATAAAAATACATAAGTGTTTTTCTATGAGAGTGTGGAAAGAGAAAAATTCAGGATGGAATGTAACAGTATTATGGGAAGGGAGGTTGCTACTCACCATATAGCAGAGATGCTGAGTTGCAGATAGGCACAACAAAAAGACTGCCATTAAGACCTTCATCAACAATAGTCTCTCTGTTGCGTCTATCTGCGACTCAGCATCTCCGCTACATGGTGAGTAGCAACATTCCTTTTCATAGTATGGAAAGACAGGCTTCCTAATTACAGAACTGACACTGAAAACTAAATTTGCTACCTCCAATAGGTATTTTTTCTTTTTTTCAAAGCACATTTTCTGAATCCATGCTACTGGTACCAACACACATTTTCAGTCAGAATTAGATTTTGCTATTATCTACAGATTTGAATAACATTTAAAAATGTATTTGCAATTTCCACTGTAATTAATTATGATAATTTCACAGAAAGAAAACAGTAGCATGCCCATGTGATGAGCCCTTGCTAAGTTCACACTCTTGTCAAACAGTGTAAGTTAATTGGATAGATAAAAACATCTAATCACCCATCACATTCTTTCGTGTGTCTGTGTGTGTGCGTCTGTGTGTGTGTGTCTGTGTGTGTGTGTGTGTGTGTTTTCTGCTGCTGCTTGGCAAGTAGATTTTTTAATCTATCAAATAATTAAATTGTAAAGAAGAAATAGCTCATTTAAAATTAAACACGAAATAGAATTAGACGCAACTGAGGTGAATGACTCATAAAACTGAAGAAGTGAATTGAAACAAAGAATATTATGAAACAGAGTCGCTACTCACTATATAGTAGAGTTGAAATGAAGGATGTCAAGTTGGGCAGCATGCTTAGCAGCAGGGTATCAACTTGTTTCTTGCCACAGTTTGTATGTGGCCATTTATGTGGACAGACAGTTTGTTTGTTGTCATGCCCACATATAATGCAGCACAATGGCTGCATCTTAGCTTATATAGCACATGACTGGTTTCACAGGTAGCGCTGCCTTCAATGGGGTAAGTGACCTTTGTGACCAGGCTGGCGTAGGTGGTGGTGGTGGTGGTGGTGGTGGTGGTGGTGGTGGTGGTGGGATGTATGGGACAGGTCTTGCATCTAGGTCTATTACAGGGATATGAGTGATTAAGTATGGGTTAAAAGTTCTTCCTAAACACCCAGAATCCTAAAACCCCTCCCCTCATTCAGATTCATTGAAGACATCTTTGTGATCTGGAGCGAGAGTGAGGACACCCTATACGCATTCCTCCAGAACCTCAACAGCTTCTCCTCCTTTGCTTCACCAGGACCTTCTCAAGCCAACAAGCCACGTTCGTAGGTGTTGATGTACACTTCAAAAGACGGCTACATCACTGTTTGTGCCTATATCAAACTAACTAACTACAAGTAATACCTTCATTTTGACTACTACCACCCAGTCCATACCAAGAAGTCCCTCCCATACAGCCTATCCACCCATGGTTGCCACATCTGCAGTGATGAGGGGCCCCCCTCGAAATATACCGGGGGACTCAATGAAGTGTTCAGACAATAATTATCCTCCAAACCTTGTACAAAAACAAATCTTCTGTGTCTTATCTTTGCAGTTTCCCATGACCCCCAAAGTCACACAATCTGGCCACAGAGGATTATTCCCCTCGTAACTCAGTACCACCCAGGACTGGAACAACTGAATTACATCCTCTGCCAGGGTTCCTACAAACTGTCATTGTGCTCTGAAATCAGAAATGTCCTGCCTACTATCCTTCACACCCGTCCCACAGTGGTATTCCTCTGTCCACCAAACCTACACAATATACTCGTCCATCCCAGCACAATCCCTGCTCACAAACCCTTACTTCACGGCTCATATCACTGTAATAGAAGTAAATGCAAGACCTGTCCCATACATCTTTCCACCACCACCACTCCAGTCTGGTCACAAACATCTTATATCCCACCAAAGGCAGGGATATGTGGGAAACCAGTCATGTGATATACAAGCTGAGCTGCAACCAATTTGCTGATTTCAGCATGGGAATGACAAGAAACAAGCTGTTTTTCTGCAAGAATGACCAGTGATAAACTGTGGCCAGGAACTCTCCCTGCAGTATATCCAACGTTCCTGTAACCCTCCTTGCTTTAACCTTCATTAGTCAAATTTCTCACCCATTCAGACCCTTCCTTGTCTCCATTCCAGTGCTACATAGCCCTCATATCACCAACACAAGAAGTCTTCTGAACTCCTTTTGTAGAAATAACTTCCAGGATTTTGCTTTTTTGTGGGTGGCAAAGTCAGTGAAGATATTACTTATCTTTATGACATTATTTGCTAGGTATATACTATTAGACATATATTTTCACTGATAACTTATTCTTGAAGAGAAGTGATGTCTGTGTCTTGTAACTAGTGTGTTCAGAAAAATTAGTGTTTTGATCACTCCTTTTATATTCAAAGCTACGTTTTTACATTTATAATAGCTACCACAGCTAAGGCTAAGTATCTATGGCTGGATGACATGACTGGCATTGCAGTAATAGAGCTTACAAAACAACTTTGCTAATTAATGCAAGTATCTATTAAACCTGACTCTGTCAAAATCCTGACTGTAGTTGGAGATTAGCCATCACAAATGTACAGATACCGTTTTTCGATGTACTATTTTTCTTCCTCCTCATGAGATGGTGTACTGGAGACAATTGCATTGTTTTCCTTATTTTGTCTTCGCTGTCTTAGTAGTTTCTTGGCATAATTTAAGTGTTTACAATTATTTATGGAGCTGTGTTTTGAATACTGGGAGAGAGGGGGATTTATGAAGAATAGTCAGCAAGAATAAGGTTTCTATGCTTTACTTTATGACATATGAGAGCTGATTACCTCTGAAATTAAGAGGCTAGGAGAAAATAGTGTAGTAGAAACAACTGAAACACATAGGAGAAATGTGCACACACATTTGGAGAGAATTTCTAATAAGTATCCGAAGATAATGTACGTACAGTATCACTGTCCCTTTGCTCTTAATATATTTCCCATTAAGACTTTCACTACAGTCTTTTCCCAGACCAATGTGTTTGTCTTCCTGCCTCACATCTCTACAGGGAGTCCAGTAGGGAACTGCATTGCCCCATCTGCCACCCACTCTCATGGTCATTCATCCCACCTATTGTGGATGATCCATGCACAAGGTGAGAAATGTGCTCAGGTTGTCATGAACATCAGAACTTCAGAGGCACATTATAATGTTGGGCATGTTAAATGGCTTCCTAGTGCAAAAAAACATCACAATAGTCCTGTTATGCTGTAAGGTTGTCACTAATATGAACTAAGCTGAGCACTGCAAGCTGCACTGATGATGTCCTAGATTCCAATGTTGCTGTGCTCAGAGGAATAGTTGTGAATGTTAAAGCAAGGCAAGGTAAAGAATGCCCTGATCCAATGAAAGATGTTTGATAATATGAGAACATTTCTTGAAACTCTAGTTCAGCACTCTGTCTGTAACAACTGATAGGCACTGTTGTAGGTATCTGAAGAGTAGGTTGCACTAATGATGCCAATATTGTGGGCTGCATTCTTACTAATATAGACATGGCACTCAGAATTAGATAGACGATGTCAAGTCTGGGACTTGGGTTGGCTGGTGAGCCATTGTGCAGTGGTCTATGAAGGCTGTGAAGAGCACAGAAATACTGGAAAATTGTCCAGTGTCATGTGGTCCCTATACAGAAACTATGCAATGGCTGTCACGGGCAAGATGATCTGCTCTGAGTTTGTTTCAGGTTTATTAACATGCCAGCAACAGGCAGCACTCTGTTGAATGTCTCAAGACAGCATTGTGAAGTACCAGTCAAATGGTACACTTCCACCTCATTCCTATGATGTCTTCTACTCCATCCTGTTCCCATACTCATAAAATTTCTTCCTGCCTCACCTTTACGAAGAATGAACCTGAGAAACAACCCACATCATCTGCTACACAGTCTCCTGGCTATGTGTATGCATCTGTAAGTAAAGAAAGGAGGATTACATTGTATGTGTTTGATGTGCAATTTTACTGCATGAACAGCAAAAATGTGGTAGGTGATAACATTTTTGCTGTTACCTTATGTGGGGTATCCCTGAGAAAAGTTAATGATAATTTGAAATTCTTGGTGAAGTTTTCTGCAAGTCACCAAGTGCTCTCATAGTCAAATACTGGATGAATAGAATGTCAGCATACGCTTGCAGTGAGTGAGGCTGCATATACAGTCATACACACAGTTCCTAACCGTTAAACTTGCCACAGTGAGTTAACCCTGTAACATAAAATTGTATATTTTAATAAGCAGATTACTACAGGATTTTACATCATAAAATTTCGTCAATAATTATTTGAAATGTTAACAATAAAAGTTTATTTGCCCCTGGCAGTATTCAGATAGCCAGCTTGCAACTGGAATAAAGTTCCGGCTTTGTGGAACTCGGTTAGTAATTTTCACTGTCGTACATAATTGACTGGATTAGATGCTCAGTTATTCACTGATCACTAGGCACTCTAAAAGATACAAATAATTGATTCTGTTCTTTGTAATGTCATGTTGAAACAGTCTTCATTTATTAACTGTTTGTTTGACTTTTGCAGATTAAGTATTTTTTATATTAACACACAATTTCCTTTTTTGTCAATCAGGCCCTGTTGCCGACGAAGCCCCACGTCCTATAGCTCAGGTGAGTGAAAGTAGAGGAAGCACAACTGAGACTGTCAGAGAGAGGGTGAGTTTCACCAGCAGCAAAGAAGTTTAGCTTTTTGGCATGTAATGAAACCCTCCCCCCCCCCCCCCCCCCCCTCTGTTTCCTGGCCTCATTCCAGGGTGCTCACAGTTTTCATTAGCCCATGGGTTTTAGCCCTTCTGTGGGCTGCCCTGCACACCCCATTTTAATTAATCAACTCCTTTCTACATATCCTATATATCTTCACTTCATACTTATTATTTTTTTCACTCCAATCTTTCCTGACACCACAACCTTCGCAACTCCATTTGCACTGGTAACTCGGGTCTATTATTACAATGTAATTACCTACTGAACAGTCACAAAAATTTTTCAAAGAATACTCGCATACTGGCTAATGACAGTAATGGGTGCAACAGATCTAGGGCATGGCACTTCACTGAGCAAGAATGAGATAGCATGGAATGAACCACTCAAATCAGCAGGTACATTGAAGCCCGATGAAGGAACTATCATTGTCACACTCTGCAGAAATTGTTCATGTATTTGCAGCAGATTTCATGCAAGAGAAAAAATTCTGAAAGTGAATAAAAGTTTAAACCCACTATTTGACCTGGAATATGACTTTCTGTCAGTAACCATCATTCATTGGTACTATAGACATTGAGAAATATGTAACATTAACCAAGAGATCGGTTACACCACAGTTGATATTCAGTAAACATAATTACCACCTACAGTTGTCTAAAATATTTAGTTATTGCAGTTACATGCCAATTACCTTTTTAAACTGATAATGGAGTCACTCTTCTTGCTATTATCATAGCCAGATGAACTTGAAAAAAATCTTATTAGAATACTATCTGAACCATTAAATAGATTTTTCGTGCACTTCATAGAGAGGTCTTCTTTTCTTTGGGTATCATATGTTTAACTTGTGTCGCTTAGTAATTCAATAAACCTAACATCATATTTGATAGCTCATATATCACAGGTTGTGCTGGGAGAAGTAAAAGACATTTAATAAACATACATTTGTCAAAAATTCAGAGCAGGCTGAGAGCTAGAGCAGAGAGCTATCACAGTCAACTAGGAATGAGCAGCCAAATTCCCCAAGTGGAGTTAGCTAATGACTATGCACCAAGGTAAATGTCGACAGTTTACACTGGTAACTAACAGGTTTTAAACTTAATGTATTTAGAATTGGTAATAAGGATGCAACATTTAAGCGAGTAGTTAGTTATAATGAGCAGGAACCTCAGACTCTATAAATGTACCTTATCCTCCTGAGCTCAATAAATTCACCGAATTGAACAGACTACTGGTTCCTGCCCAAATTGCGGCACTCTGACATTGAGCATGTCAGATGAGCAACTTCGCTTCACTCGAGTGACTGGTAGGGGCAGCAGACTGCCAGTCAACTCAGACGCCGTGCGACAACAGAGGTGCCACCATAGCAAAAGGCAAACATGCCTCTGCTCTGGACACAGGGAACAAGAACACATCATTTCCTGCCAAAGCTACCCTGCCAACACACACCAATGGGAACAGAATTCTGCACAAATAAAGCTTCACACAAGAAGGGGCAGGAAGTAGAAAATGTGAACAAAACGCACAAGTGACTAGCAATGTAATTGACATTGTTTAAAATTTCTGTTATTCAGAATTGAAAATATCAGCACCTGCTGATAAGATAACTCAAGTGTACACATGTACCAAGATCACTTTGCCTCTGACATAGATCACGTTACAATTGATTCCCTTCATGAGACTTACAACAGGGAATACTCTTACACTTGCATGACATATTACCTGGAACACAAATTGTAATTAATAACACTGACTGATGATCATGCACTCAGTCACTCATAGGTGCATTAATGTAACAGATGCAATTTTAGATAACACAAATATAAAAGAACAACACTTTACTCCACTCAGTTGTGAAGGAGCCATACATTGCAGGATTCCAGCCAGGGTATTATTGCATCCTACACACTCAGGTGATCATTGAGGAGCCATAAAATTTAAGCTTGTAGAGTAAGCCAGTTACTTGCCAATCTGGTTGCTTGCAATGTCCGTATGTCTTCATGCAGCTCACCGCTATCTGGCCTTATGACTGATTCAACCTTCAGCAGCATCTTGGGACCTGCACCGGACAGTGGGAGTCTGCCAAAAGCAACAACTTGCCAGCCACATGTCCACACGCCAATCGTTCTTCAGGACCCACCAAACCAACACACATGTGCAAGTGTTGCTACGACTCAGACATGATTTAATCCTTCTGTCTTCCACAGTTTGTTCAAGAAAGTCGGTGTCAGTTTTCACAAAGCGTAATATGAATGGCCACCTTGAAAACATTTTGTGCTCTACCATTTGATACTCCTTCACATACATAATCCAACACAGTTCTGTCTCTTAAAGCACTGGATGATCAGTTCTTATGGAGATAGTCCTCGCCTTCTGAATGTACAGAGAAACTTTTGCTCTCAGCAACTTGTCGATCTTGCCAGGTGACCGAAATTCTAGATCGATAAGTTTTATATGTGTCAAATCCAACACACTGTTTAATTTTGCTGAAGGTAACTGACATCTTGTCTTGATCCCAGACAGAAGGTGAAATGAAGAGGTTTATACAGAAGTCAACTTAAACAGAGACGTGCTGCTTTGTTTCTGATATGATTCCACCTGTTCCTTGAATGTATACTCTACTGTGCCATCCGTGAAGTCAGAGGCACTACTATCTATCAACCATGTTGTCACTGTTGTAAGCAGCACTTGTTTGTCTCGGATGATTATAAGTGAGCAGTAATGCAATGTACTTGATGGATGTATACCATTTTTTGTGTTTCATGTCACTAGGACAATCCTTCCTTGTTCCATCTTGTGTGTTTTATTTCTGTGTGTAGCAATGTGTGGTGCCCTTTTTGACAAGCATGACGGCATACATAAGTGCAACTAGAAGCCCTACAATCACCCTTTGAACAATTGTTGAACAATTTGTTCGGCATCACTATAGGTTTGTGTTCACTACACGTGGCTTGCCTGAATTTGCTGCACTTCTGCAAAGCTTGAGTCAAGTGACGCATGACATACGCAACACTAGCAGCGACTAGATTCATCTCAAACACCCTAAGTGCTTGACATTGCAGGTGGTCCACTGTTTGTTCCCATATGTGCTGTGTCATGGTAGTACTGTAGCCTTGATAATTTCAGATTTGCATTTATTTTTGAGAAAAGCACATCTCCATTCTAATGTCAGAAAGCTATTGAAACTCAGGCGGGTTTTAAATTTTGTTGTTACAGACTGGTCAACTTTTTTCTATAAAGAGCAGTGATGTAATTACATCTTGAAAGGATACATTTAGTTGTAATGCCATCAGCACATGAATATTGCTTGAAGTAGTGCATTAAGTTCACTTGCACCTTCCCCAGTTGCTGACAGAAATGGTAACAGCTTCTTCAGATGTGCTGATGCAATCAGTCTAGGGTTATTGTATGTGTTGCAAACTGTATCAAATGGTTATTTAGCAGTGTCCTGTAATTCATAATTATTTACCACAAGACTCAAAAATGTCACTAAAATGCCTGCACTACTTTACATTATCATTCCCTCTAGGCAGACAATAGCCACCCCCCCACCCCCTTCCCAAGGGGGTTACAGTTCCTTCGTGTTAGTTCATGCGTGGTGCACATGTGGCTCTGAGCTAATGCAGCCTATTCTTCCTTACTGTCCGCATTTGTCACCCTGCCCTCCCTCCCTATCCTTGCTCACTCCCAGTTACCTTCTCCTACCCCTTTCTTGGTGCTCTGATTCATCTTGACATGGCTATCCACCTGGTTTCCTTTATTGTTTACAATTTGCTTTCCTCTGCCTGTTCATTCATGTTTCTTGGTTTTTACGTCCCCAATTGAGTTTTACCTCCACTTCAAAATTTCCTGTTTTTGTTTAATGTGAGCCGTTTGGGGAACAACTCGCTCCCTGGCATCTGCGGTGTGGATTCCTCTTGCCTTCCCCCTGTTGCCCCCTTCAACCCAGCTAGGTCACCAGCACACATAGCCAGTCTGTGTGATGGGTCTGTTATGTACCCATCTGGCTGAGATCCCTGACAACACAGGAATCACTCTCCTGATTCCTGAATTGTTCACTCCCCATGTATGCCAGGGAGTGGTTGCTTGTCTTCTTGGAGCATCAGAACTCCCACCTATAGCCACCGTGCTAGATGGCCCTTGGTTTGGGTGGGTGGCACCCTTCGGGAGAGCCCATGGTCAGAATGGCTGGTATTTGGGGGATGCTTGATGCATGAAGCGTATGGAGCTGCAAAGATCTGGCCGATCTCAAATGGCTGCTTCTTTGAATGGTGAACAATCATTGAATGGTGCTTCATGTTACCCAGCAACCTCTGCTTCCCTGGCTACACCATGGGAGGATGGCCAGGCTAGCCATCTTTGTATGATACACTTCCCCCATTACCTCATCTGTAAGAGGACAGACAGGGACACATTCATTGCCACAATGCCATTGTTTTTGTGGAAAATATTGAGGAAAACTTTCTTGATCAGAGCATCTTCTGCCACCCAATCGGCAGCTCTTTGCACCTGTGATCATATTGGCAATGTCCCAGTTTGTTTTATCCCTCACTAATCTCTGAATATGGTGTAGAGAGTGATTTTTCATTGGGATCTCACCCTGCAAAAGGATTAGGAACTCTGGGCTAATCTGGAGAGGTGTGAATTTGGTTTGGCATGTGGAGAAGGGCCACAAAGACAACCGCATCCATACTGGTGCCTTCATTCTAGCTTTTTTGGGGGATACCCTCCCAGAGAAAGTCAAGGTTATGTGCCGAAGTTGTGATGTGAAGCCATACACCCCACCACCTATGCGGTGCTTCTGGTGGCTGCAATTTGGGCATATGTTTTCCTGGTGAATGGTAGACCCTCTGTACACTCACTGTGGACAACCATTCCATGAGGGAAGCCCCTGTGTTCTGACACCTGTGTGTGACAAATGTACTGAAAGCCACTCCCCTCACTCGCCAAATTTGCCCGGCGTATAAGAGAGGAAGGAGATCCAAGAATACAAGTCATCGAATCGCCTGTCTTATACTGGGGGTTACCAAAAGTATGAGATACTCCATCCAGTGTCACTATCTTCAACTTATCTCTATTTTACTTCATTTCCTCCTCCTACCTCTCCCTTGCCCAGCCCCATCCACCTATCCCCTCTCCCTCCCCCTACCCATGCAGTTGCCACAACCTCCTGTCTGGGTCTGCTCCCTCTCTCCAGCTGAAGAAGTGCGCCCCTTCTCTGGCACCTGCCAGTGATTGGGCTCCCTTACAAGGCCCCTTTGCCCAGCTCAGTTCAGGCTGGAAGACTCCTACCATCACTCACAGTGCGTTTGTTCATCCAAAGGTCACCCGCTCTCTTTCAGTCACCTGTACTCCCTCTGTGCTCTACCCTCCTCCAGCTCTGAAATAGGAATAGGAGGAGGAGAAAACGGACAGGAAGAAACATAAATCCTAAGACAAGGTGCCCCCCCCCCCCCCCCAACCACTGTCCCCAGTAATGCTACCTCCTGCCTTGCAACCTGTGCCTGAGATCTTATCTTATTTACGGATGTCACCTCACCCTTGTAGGTGAAGGCCACTGACCAAGTGACATGGTATCCTCATTTTTTTTTTTTTTTTTTGTGTAATCTGGATTCTGGCCACACAGTCATCCACTGAAATTACCAAAGTTACTATCCTCACCTACCAGAAATGCAACCTTCTGTCGGAACTGTACTGGCCCCAGGGAAGCATCTGGTGGGATCTGCACTTTGGTTCACTCCAATGTCGTAGTCACCGGATCCCACTAAGTACCTACCTGGAAGCTATAGTGTTTAGAGTGCATATGTCTCTGGCAATCACCATTTGCAGTGTCGACCTCCCTCCAGGTACAATAATTCCTTACTTTGCACTGTGTACCTTAATCCAGCAATTCACACCCCGTTTCTCATCCTTGGGACTTCAATAGCCACCACCCAGTGTGGGAGAGTGACACTTCAATGGGTAGGGGTCTCCTAATTGACCAGCTTATTACTGACCTGAATTTGTGTCTCCTCAATGAGGGATCCCCTACCCAATTCAATGCTCTTAATGGCACCTTTACCACTATCAATCTCACGATCACCTCTCCTGCTCTCATTGCTTCCCTACATTTGTCAGCCCATGATGATGTTTGTGACAGTGACCACTTTCCAGTGGTTCTATTGTTCCCCTGCCGCCGCCAGGCAGACAGGCCCCCAAGTTACGAATTCCACAGGGCCAATTGCCCTTTGTATACATCTGCTGTGCACCTCTACACCTCCCTGTCGAATTGCATTGATGTGGTCTGCAAGGCATCTCTGCCACTGTTCTTCACACTGCTGCCGCCCCCCCCCCCCCCCCCCCAATGAACATGTCCCCTCATCGTTGATGGGTACTTTGGTGGGCCAAGGATGTCACAGTCACTGTTTATAACTGCTGACGTGCACTGCAGCATTTTAAGCAATACATTTCAAAGACGAACCTCTTCGCTTTTAAGTGTGTTCATGCGAAGGCTCATTACCTTATTAAGTAGTGTAAAAAGGAATGCTGGGAGAAATATGTGCCCCTCCGGGGACATATGCCTCTTCATTGCAGGTTCAGTCCAAGCTCCGTACTGTTCTTGGCTGCCAGCGACAGTCAGTATTCCATTGCCTTAACCTTAACGGTGATTTGTGCACTGATCCATCGGTCCTCGCAGAACACCTTGCTACACGACACTTTGGGACGGTATTGGCATCATCTTCCTGTCCTCCTACATTTCTCCAGCAGAAATGCAGTGTTCACTATGCCCCCCCCCCCAAACCAATCTGTTCATAACACACAACACTGAGTGAGTGCTATAGTCAAGCAGGCTCTTACCTCTTCATGGGACATGGCAGCTGGCCCATATTCTGTCCGCAACCAGATGGTCTATTATCTTCAACTGCATTAGGTTCACAGCTGCTTTTCTGTCACAATGATGAAACAGTATAGTTCTCCCTGTCCTTAAGGCCAGAAAGAACCCAATGGCCTCGACAGCTACCACCCAATTAACCAGACAAATGTACTACGTAAACTTCTCGAGAGGATAGTTAGCTACACATTATGTTGTGTACTAGAATCTCCGGGCCTTTTGTCCCTATATCTCTGTGGCTTCCAAGTAAAATGATCTCCAACTGATCATTTACTTGGGTTGGAAAAAGTTACGCAACAGGCTTTTACTCACCACCAGTGCCTAGTTGTGGTCTTCTTTTTACCTACATGTGGCACACAACATGGCTTGGTGCCATCACATTTTAGTTACCAACCATGACTGAGGCTTCCATGTGCCCCTTCAGATTTTTATCCATGAGTTTTCCTCTGAGCGGCTCTTCCGGTTCCAAGTTGGAACTTCCCTCAGCACCCCTGGAATTCTGCAGAATGGTATCCCACATGGTTCTGTGGTAAGTGTCACACTCTTCCTCCTAGCAGTCCACGGGCTTGTGACCCCAATTGGGCCTCTGGTTACTCTGGCATTGTACGTCGATGAGTTTTGCATATGATGCAGCTCCCAGTAAGTAGCATCTGGTGAGTGTCTGCTCTAAGATGCCATCCCATGGGCCTCTGCATGGGCCACCTCCTATTGGTTCCAGGATTCTCCCAAAAAAATGTGGGTAATGCATTTTTATCGCTGATTCACAGTACACCCCAACTCAGAATTTTATTTAGGTGAACAGCTTCTCGATGTTGTAGCACAGTCCTGTTTCTTGGGCCTTACTTTTGATAACCAGCTGACATGGCTGCCCTTCATTTGCCACCTAAATACTGTATGTATATGGAAGCTTAATGCTCTCCACCTCCTGGCCCTTGCATCTTGGGGTGCAGACTGTGTCACTTTTCTCCATCTTTACTGTGGCCTGGTCTTCTCCAGACTGTTGTGGTGGTCAGGTTTATGGCTCAGCAGCTCCTTCCACTTTGAAACTGCTTGACCCTCTTCACCATTGTGGGGTTCATCTGGCTATTGCTGGCTTTCTCAGTAGTCCCATTGATAGTCTCCTCACAGAAGTGGGGATTCCCCCTCTACACACATGACTGAGCAAACTACTACTTTCTTAATCAGTCATCATTCGCCAATTCCCTGACCATCCGATGTATCCTGTACTCTTCGCCATTGAGGACTGTCTCCCTCCTGACACCCGTTCTTGTGTGGGATTGCCGGTTGGCATGCGTATCACTTCCTTATGTCGGGATCCCCGTCTCCACTCGCTGTAATGTACTTCACATCTTTCCTCCCATACCCCTCCCACCCATGGATGGTAACTAGACCACGAATTATGACTGATCTATTCCAGGGTCCAAAGATTCGTGTCAACTCTTTAATTCTCCGCTGTCTTGTATGTGCCATCCTTGGAGTGTTCTAGGGTGCCACAATTTTTCACACTGATAGTTCTAAGGCAGTAGATAAGGTGGGATACACTTTCATGTCTCCTACTGCCTTAGAACACCATTTTTTGTCAGGATCAATTAGTGTGTTCACAGCAGAGTTTCTGGAAATTCACAGAGCCCTCCTTTTTTATCTCAGGCCTCCCTCCACAGTGTTTTAATCTGTTCAGATCCAACGAGCAGCCTGCTGGCCATCGACCTCATCCTTCGGTCTCTGCTATACGTGCCCTTCTCTTGGCCCACGAGTGTGCCACCTGTTCAGATGTCTTTCTCTGGGTTCCAAGTCATTTGAGCAACCCAGGGAATGGACTGGCTGACCGTTTGGCTAGAGAAGCAGATACTTACTGCCATTTCCTTCCATTATTCCAACTGTGGATATGCAGATCTTTCGGTGTTTGCGCTTTGGGCACATGTCGTCACGGTGTGAGGCTGAGCCCCTTTGTGGCGATTGTGGACGTCCTCTTCATGAGGAACATACATGCACTCCACCACCTCGGTGCATCAATTGTCCTGGCATCCACTCACCTAGATCTATAGACTGCCCCGCGTATCAGATGGAGAAGAAGATTCAAGAATTAAAAACTTTGGATCATCTCTCTTTTTCTGAGGCCAGGAAGAAGTATAACCACCTCCATCCCGTGACGTTGGCAATATCGTTGGCCTCAGTCGTGTTGCCTCCTTGCACAGTATCCTCACCCCTATCCTGTCCCCCCTCCACCTCCTCACCCCATCTGGGGTTTATGCCTCCGCCTCCCAAATCCCTCCCTTCCAAATCCTCCTCCCTCGTGGCCCCTGCCCCCTCTGCCCCAGGGGCCACCCTTCCTCCTCCTCCTCCTCCTCCCCCTCCACCACCTGAGAAGCGATCCTCTTCTCAGGCGTCCATCGGGCAAATGTTCCAGACCCCGGCTTCCAAGGTCCGTCATTCCAAAATGGAGCCCGCGCGTGAGGACCTTCTTCGGGTCCAGCATACCATCCCCGTGCCTCATCAGACTTCCAAGAAGGCCTCCAAGAAGAAGTCTTTATCCCCCTCTCCACCCCGGCGCGTTGACTGACCGTATTGCTTTTACCCACTATAACTCGGAGTGGTATGACCTCACCCCTGTGGACGGTATTCCAGCTCATGGTGGGGTCATGTTGCTCGTTCGGGACCATGTCTATTACCATCCCATCCCATTGACCACCCCCACTCCAAGCAATAGCTGTCCGTATTACTCTTTCTGCCTTTACTTTTTCTGTTTGTACCGTCTACACTTCATCGTCATCCGCAGTTAGTCGGGCTGACATGATGCACCTGATTGTTCAGCTTCCTCCGCAGTTTTTATTGTTTGGCGACTTCAATGCCCATCGTCCCCTTTGGGGCTCTCCTGCATCCTGTCAGAGAAGCTCCCTCTTGGCGGATGTCTTCAACCATCTCAATCTTGTCTGCCTCAATACTGGCGCCCCGACTTTCCTCTCGGACTCTACTCGTACCTACCCCCACTTGGACCTCTAGATCTGTTCTACCACTCTTGCCCGTCGATTCGAGTGGTATGTCCTTTCTGACACCTATTTGAGCGACCACTTCCCCTGTGTCGTTTGTCTCCTGCACCACACCCCATCCCCACGTCCTTCGAGCAGGAACATACCGAAAGCTGACTGGGGACTTTACTCCTCCCTGGCGACCTTTCCGGACCACGATTTTCTCAGTTGTGACAGTCAGGTTGAATATTTCACGGCTGTTATCATCAATGCTGCCGAACGTTCCAATCCTCGTACTACCTCTTCTTCACGTCACGTGCTGGACGACGTGTTTTACGCACCTTTCGCCGCCATCCTACGTTGGCGAATTGTATTGGATATTGGATACTAACGACTCCGAGCGCAATGCCGTAGAGTCATCAAAGACAGCAAAAAAGCTTGTTGGGCCTCTTTCATCAGCTCCTTTAACAGTTTTACTCCCTCTTCTATCGTCTGGGGTGGCCTGCGCCGGCTGTCGGGCATTAAGGCCCACTCCTCGGTACCTGGCCTGACCTCAGGTAATGAGGTCCTTGTTGATCCTGTGGCTGTCTCCAACGCCTTCGGCCGCTTTTTCGCGGAGGTTTCAAGCTCCGCCCATTACCACCCTGCCTTCCTTCCCAGGAAAGAGGCAGAAGAGGCTCGGCGACCTTCCTTTCACTTGCTGAATCTGGAAACTTGTAGTGCCGCCTTTACTATGCGGGAACTCGAACGTGCACTTGCACTGTCCCATTGCTCAGCTCCGGGGCCAGATGCCATTCACGTTCAGATGCTGGCACACCTTTCTCCGCCAGGCAAAAGCTTCCTTCTTCGTACCTACAATCACGTCTGGACCGAAGGTCAAGTCCCCATGCGTTGGCGTGACACCATCGTTGTTCCTATACCCAAACCTGGGAAGGATAGACACCTTCCTTCTAGTTACCGCCCCATTTCTCTTACAAGCTGTGTCTGTAACGTGATGGAGCGCATGGTTAACGCTCGGTTAGTTTGGATTCTTGAATCTCGACTGCTACTTACCAATGTTCAATGCGGCTTTCGTCACCCCCGCTCCGCTGTTGACCTTGTTGACATTCGTCATGAACAACTTGTTGCGAAAGCGCCAAACGGTAGCTGTGTTCTTCGATTTGGAGAAGGCTTATGATACCTGTTGGAGAGGAGGTATCCTCTGCACTATGCACAGGTGGGGTCTACGCGGTCGCCTGCCCCTTTTTATTGATTCCTTTTTAACAGATCGAAAGTTAAGTGTACGTGTGGGTTCCGTATTGTCCGACGTCTTCCTCCAGGAGAACGGAGTGCCTCAGGGCTCCATCTTGAGTGTAGCCCTTTTTGCCATCGCGATCAATCCAATTATGGATTGCATTGCACCTAATGCCTCAGGCTCTCTCTTTGTCGATGACTTCGCTATCTACTGCAGTGCCCAGAGAACATGCCTCCTGGAGCGCTGCCTTCAGCGTTGTCTAGACAGCCTATACTCATGGAGTGTGGCAAATGGCTTCCGTTTCCCTGAAGAGAAGACGGTTTGTATCAACTTTTGGCGATATAAAGCGTTCCTTCTGCCGTCCTTACATCTCGGTCCCGTTGTTCTCCCTTTCGTGGAAACAACTAAGTTTCTAGGGCTCACATTGGACAGGAAACTTCGTTGGTCTCCACACGTCTCTTATTTGGCTGCCCATTGTACACGTTCCTTAATGTCCTCCGAGTGCTTAGTGATTCATCTTGGGGAGCGGATCGCACTGTCCTGCTTCACCTGTATTGGCCCATAGTCCGATCAAAGCTGGATTATGGGAGCCTCGTCTACTTGTCTGCTCGGCCATCCCTCTTACGCCGTCTCAACTCCATCCACCATCGGGGGTTACGTCTTGCGACCGGAGCCTTCTACACTAGTCCCGTCGAGAGTCTTTATGCTGAAGCTGCCGAATTACCATTGACCTACCGGCGCGACGTACTGCTTTGTCAGTATCCCTGCCAGCTGTTGTCAATGCCCGACCAGCCCTCTTATCAGTCCTCCTTTGCCGATTCTATCGACCGTCAGTATGGGTTGTATCTGACTGCCCTGCTGCCCCCTGGAGACCGCTTCAATCACCTGCTTCGACAATTCGGTTTTGCCCTCCTTACCACCTTCAGAGAGGGTGAGAGCCCGACACCACCTTGGCTCCAGGCTCTGGTTCATATTTATCTCGACCTCAGCTCAGTCCTGAAGGAGGGTACTCCGGCTGATGTGTATTGCTCACAGTTTGTCGAACTTCGTGCACGACTTGCTGGTCACACCTTTATTTACACCGATGGCTCCAAAACTGACGATGGTGTCGGCTGTGCCTTTGTCGTTGGGGCCGCCACCTTTAAATACTGGCTCCTCAACCAATGTTCCAGCTTTACGGCCGAGCTTTTTGCTCTCCATCAGGCCGTTCAGTATGCCCGCCGCCACCACCATTCATCGTATACACTCTGCTCTGATTTCCTCAGTGCTCTTAAGAGCCTTGGAGCTCCTTATCCGGTCCATCCTTTGGTGCAACGGATCCAGCAGTCCCTCCATTCTTTCGCTGATGAGGGTCTCCTGTCAGTTTTCTGTGGGTTCCCGGGCATTTAGGAGTGCCTGGGAATGAGGCTGCAGTCCTCCTGCCTCGGCCAGCCTCCCATTGCGTCCCGTTATCTGACGTTCATGGGGTTGTTTGTAAGAGGCTTGTGTCGTTGTGGTGAGATGCATGGTCATTCCTCCAAGGAAACAAGCTCCGGGCAGTAAAACTGCTCCCAACTGCTTGGACATCCTCCTCCCGACCATCTCGGCGAGAAGAGGTCCTTCTGACTAGGTTGTGGATTGGGCATTGCCAGCTTAGCCACCGCTACCTGATCTCCGGTGACCCAGCCCCGCAGTGCCCTTGTGGTCAAGCATTAACAGTGTGCCATGTTTTATTGTCGTGTCCCCGATTTTGTCAATCTTGTGTTGTCCTGTCCCTGCCATCTACTTTACCGGATAATTTAGCTGATGACGCTCGAGCAGCTGCTCGTGTTCTGCTTTTTATAACTTTGACTGGCTTGTCCAAAGACATCTAACTTTTATACGTCTTTTATCTTCATCTTTGTCAGGACTTTCTGGTGTCCCCCCCCTCCCCTCCCCTTGAGCTTTACTAGATTCCATGTGCTCTAACAACTGTGACTGGGCGCTAATGACCTAAGTAGTTGAGCACCCTTAAACCCCACCAAAAAAAAAAAAAAACCGTGGATTACGTTTAGTATCTACAGCTTTTTACACCAGCCCTGTGGAAAGCCTTTATGCTGAGACTGCTGAACCTCCGCTGTCCAATTGGCAAGCAGTCCTTCTGAGTCTTTATGCTAGCCATTTGTCTTCCATGCCTGCTAATCCAGTCCATGACATTTTCTTCGACGCCTCCTTTGATGTAGGGTATGCAGGCCACCCTTCCTCCATACTACCACCGGGAGTCCGCTTCCGTCAACTGCTCCATTCTCTTTCCTTCCGCTTTCCTAAAACTTTCTTGAGAACTGGGGGTACAGCACCACCTTGGCTCCATCCCTAGACCTGCTTGCTCCGTGATCTTTGTCAGTTTCTGAAGGATGGTACCCCTTCACTTGTTTATTGTCGGGCATTTTCTGCTCCATGTGCACAAATGAAGGATGCCACATTTATTTACACTGATGGATCAAATACATCATTTTGTGTAGGGAGTGCCTATATTGTTGGCGACACCCCAAATCGATTTCGGCTTCCCGATCAGTGTTCCGTTTATACTGCGGAGCTTTACACTGTTCTCCAGGCTGTCCAATAAATCCGTCACCATCAGCGGATACAGTATGTTATGTGTACAGATTCTCTCAGCTCTCTCCTCAGTCTCCAAGCTCTCTACCCTGTCCACCGGATTCAGGACTGCCTCCACTTGCTCCCTTTGGGGGCGTCTCGGTGGTGTTCCTCTGGATCCCAGGACACGTTGGTATCTGTGGAAATGAGGCGGCCGATATAGCAGCCAAGGCTGCAGTCTCTCTTCTTCGGCCAGCTATTCACACGATTCCCTTCACCGATCTATGGAGTGTTTTATGTCATCGTGTTGTTCTTTTATGGCATGCACATTGGTCAACACTTCCCCATAATTGCGGGACATGAAAGCTCTTCCCTGTGCTTAAACCTCTTCCTCCCGAATGCGTCGTCGGGAGGAGGTAATATTAACTAGACTCCGGATAGGGCACTGTGTTTTTAGCCATCGACATCTTTTAAGCGGTGATCCTCCCCCACTCTGTCCCCACTGCTCTCAGCTGTGGACAGTGAGACACCTTTTACTCAAGTGCCCCTATTTTACTCTGTTACGCGCCCGTCTACAGCTGTCGCCTGAAATATCGTCAATTTTAGCAGATAACGCGCTCAGCTGATCGCGTTCTTGAGTTTATTAGTGGCAGTGAGATGACGTCGGTCATTTGAAGCCCTTTTTGGGGACAACCAAACCCTTTCTCTAGTGGTTTTTCATGCTGTACTCCTGCTTTTAGTTTCTCCAATTTTTTGAGTTTCGCTCCCTTAGCTGCTGGTTCCATTTTCGTATTTTACGTTTACCTAAGTCACAGATTGGGCGCTAGTGACCATAGCAGTTTTGCGCCCTAAAACAAAACAAAAAAAAAAACGCAAAACCAACTGAGGAAAATACAGGCGGCGGAAATGAGATCTTAAAGGAGTATTAAAGATGGTGTGAGGGTGGATACAATCCGCAATTAAGATATTAGGAAAGACTAAATATAGGATCAATATGTAATAAAACATTTAAAAAGATACAAAACCAGACTTTACACAGGTAATGTAGGAGTACACGCTGAGCTGCAGAAGAGTTGGAGGACAGCCCAGGAGATTGTGGAGACAACTGTAAAACCAGAGCGGGTAAGAATCCCTGACTCATAAAATGAAAATGAAGAAGAAGAAAATGAAGAAGAAGAAGAAGAAACTCAACATGCTGAGACAAGACAACCGTTAGAGAACCTGTCCAATGTGGCTCCCACAGGCCTCTAAGCAAGTGTGGACATGATTCAGCTGCATCAGACACAAATTTTCAAATGTCCATTTACTAGTTCTCTTAACTGTTCCACACCCTCTTCTGTTGTGTGGGCCAACCTCAGATGGCTCTCTGAGACCAAGAATCAATTTCAAATTTCTGTCCTGGTAGCAGCAGATATAGGCATAATAAACCCTATCACTATCTCTATGATCTGTAATTTTATAATGGTCTGTTATTCACTTCTCCTTCCATGATCCTTCAGACTACTCCACCAGGTCATATTTGAGGGATGTTCTTTCCAGCAAACTATTCTGTACTTCTATTCCAGTCACTGGGATTATCCTTGCACCAGCCTTCATGGATCTAGCAGCTGTAGTCTACATTCCCACCATGTTGACTTGTGTTTTGTGGGCTCCTTAGTCCTGCACTGTGGCAGTGGTTGTAAGTGGCAGCTGGCAGCTCTAGTGAATTCAGACAGTTATGCTCAATTGAAATAGAAATATTTTGTGATTCTTCATTTGTATTGTTATGCAGTTTTCGTCAATTGCACTTTAATAAAATTTCACATGTACCTACTTGTCACTGCACCTGATTCGTAATCTGTCATTATATAATTTACCAACTTACTAACACTGAGATGAGCATGTGCAGTGAGATAACATACCACTGACACATTTGAAGGTGTTTCATTTATGCTTAAATTCAGTTCATGTAAAGTTATTCAGCTTTTTAATTTTTTTTTTGCAGGAACATGAAGAGGTACACCCAGAGGAGGTACTGGCAGGTGAGATTTTTGCTTTATTCAGTAGCTTAATTACATGCTAAAGTTATCGCTTTAATATTTTCTTATGTGGTATTTTTTTCCATATTTTTCTTGCTAAAGTATTTCAGTGAAACAGTTGTTCAAAATTTTATACTTGAATTTGACACTGGATGTTAATTACATGGTACATAATTCATACTGAAAATTGGCAGTGCCTTTGTAACTACAAAAGATTGGTCACAAATGTGCAGTTGTGTTTAACATGTATGCGGTGGTAGATTGTGAGGGAAATGTGATGAAAGAGAAAGGAGACAAATTTCTAAGTACCAAATTGACATTTTAAAATAAGTCGTTGTAAAGGTGAGCTAACATTACAAATTGGCACACTACAATAATTAGCAATGTTAAGATCACAGTCCCCTTATTCCGTAGTCGTGGCTCATATTAAAATTGTCACCTTGAGATAAATATATTTATGTATAAAACAATCACTCAGCATAGTTGAGCTTCTTAAAGAGAAAAATTGCCAATCTTATTGGGGACTGGATCAAGTTAACCACATTCATGTCCAGTGATTTGAAACCTCATCATCATGTCTCGAAATGAAGAATATTGTCCCTGTAATCCTCCTTCTCTCCTGAATCAGTATTTTGCAACCTCACTGACGTGACGTGTGAAATAGCCTGGGTGCCCCAGTTATCCCTCACCTGCCAAGAGGGTTATTGACTACGCATTGACAATATGCTACTGAGTACAAAATGCCTGACTTGGTTGTAGCTTCACAAACTGTGTACTGCATACTCGATACCCATCTCCAATTCTGTCACCCCGTCCACTCCCATATCAACTTCCCTAATTTAAACGTATGGGAGTTCCCCTTAACTCATCCTTAAGTTCCACAATCCTCCCTCCCTCATTACTCATTACCCGTGTGCTGCCTTCCTCAAGCATAGCTCCGTCCATATCCCCGTATCTGTCCCTGTGCCTTCTATATTACATCCTGTGCCACCCCACCCCATCCCCTCACTGACATTCTCACTCAATGTGTCCACCACAACTCCGCACAGAGTTGTCCTGCAGGTTTAAGAAAATCTATCTGATTGAGAAAGGGACGGAGTGTGGCAAATGTTATTCAAGGCTTAGCCTTTCACTGCTTATTTCCATAGTAACTCTTTCATGACAAACAGAACATCTTAGGCTGGTGCATAAGACTGTAATGTTTTCTGCAAGTTCAAAAAACACACACTATACATAATGGAGACTTAAGTCATCATAAATAATATAATCTGCTCCACTAATCACTGCAGTCTGCCAATGTTGGGGTAACTTTCTGAATCCACAACAGTAGAAATCACGTGGTTTTGTAGCATTGCTGCCTTGTTTAGACAAAAGCATTCCATTCTATTCCTTCCCTTAAATTAGCACAAAGACACATTTTCTAGTCATCAGTAATGGTGCTGGATAGGAATGATCAGTGGTGTTCACACACTAATCGATGACAAGCAAGTGGATGATGCACATAAGGCCAACCAGTAATTTTTCTGATTTGGCTTGTGGTTCTCATATTCTTCATTGTTGAACCTTCTCCATTGCATTCAAATGCTCCACAATGAGGGAATGAGCATGAGGGACACAATTGTGGGGGTGGGGGATGTTTTAAAACCAATTTCCATCAATTGACTTAAGAGTGTGCTTTTATTTTGCACAATAATGCCATTGGCTTCATAGCCATTCTTGAATGCCTGTTGAAATGTTAATATGTATGTCATGCTGTGTTGTTCTGTTATTGAAAAAAAAACATGTTTCTAACTTTATAGACCCATTTATAGTTTTCAACTGTGCACAATATCAGCCACATCACATATCTTTCACACATACTCATATCCTGCAATAGAACACACCTTAAAAGACCAAAAGTATATTTTTTCAGTAACTCACAGACTGGTCAAACAATCTTAATTTTTCAACATGATCTTCAGAATGGGTATAAAGTTGAAATCATGACTGTGTAAACAAATGAACAAGTAATATTCAAATCATGGAAATTTCTTTAAAAAGAAAGGTAAATGAGATACTGGTAGTGAGTGAGACAGTGTCAGTAAAAGAGGAGGAGAGATTTGTGAAGATAGAATCAGTGGGAGGAAAAGAGATAGGAGCCTGTGTAGACAAAAAGGAAGACTTAGGGACACCATAAATCAGCTTCTTGGTATACATGAACACATAAGTGTGGGAGAGAGAAAATTTTGGTCTGAGGTCTTACACTCTAGTGTATAAGGAAAAACAACTAACTTGGATGCCCCAGAATTATTTTTGAGCTGTTAAGGAGTTGTGAAGTCAGTGAACTTATCAAAGAAAGACAAAAACGGACAGTGTAATTGAGAGAGGTGACATTGTCAGTGGGATATACTGTAAATCAGTGGGAGAAAAATGAGACAGTGGGGGAGAGCCATATACATAGACAGTGACAGTGACAGTGACAGTGAGGGGGAGGTGGTGAGCATGAAGGCTTCACTAGAGGGAGAGACCGGATGAATGAATTTAGGTAATTGCGTGTTAAAACAGTGGGAATATGTTCACATTGCAAAAACGTTTGGTGAGGAAGGCAAAATGTAGACTGGGGCAGCTGGTTCCTCACTCTACTGTCAGTATTTTAAAGAGGAAAATATTCATCTTTCATGTGCTCCAATAGGGGCATTTTACCAGTTGTTTGCCCTATGGTACTATGTGTTGCATGAGATACTGCTGGTGGAACTAGAGTTTATTTTTTTGTTGTTGGTGATGTAGTAGGTTGAATCAGAGAATGTGGTAGTTTAAAAAAGCGTATTGTTGAGACACTATTGAGTGCACTACCTTCGGTTGCATGTTGCATGGAAAGTTAACCTGTATTGTGGAACATGTGGACACTGAAGTGCATAATCTTCTCATTGAGTAGAGGACAGGGATGTAATAAACATTACTTATCAATAATACAGTGTCTGCTAATGCTTCATTTTCTGTACAAAAGGTAATGTTCATCACTCTGATTTTAGATGCTTTTGCTTCATCTGTATTTCTTCCCACAGGAACAAAGCATCAGGTAAATTAGTATCTTGTGTAAAATTTTCTTATTTCATTTCAGGCATAAAAATACATAAGTGTTTTTCTATGAGAGTGTGGAAAGAGAAAAATTCAGGATGGAATGTAACAGTATTATGGGAAGGGAGGTTGCTACTCACCATATAGCAGAGATGCTGAGTTGCAGATAGGCACAACAAAAAGACTGCCATTAAGACCTTCATCAACAATAGTCTCTCTGTTGCGTCTATCTGCGACTCAGCATCTCCGCTACATGGTGAGTAGCAACATTCCTTTTCATAGTATGGAAAGACAGGCTTCCTAATTACAGAACTGACACTGAAAACTAAATTTGCTACCTCCAATAGGTATTTTTTCTTTTTTTCAAAGCACATTTTCTGAATCCATGCTACTGGTACCAACACACATTTTCAGTCAGAATTAGATTTTGCTATTATCTACAGATTTGAATAACATTTAAAAATGTATTTGCAATTTCCACTGTAATTAATTATGATAATTTCACAGAAAGAAAACAGTAGCATGCCCATGTGATGAGCCCTTGCTAAGTTCACACTCTTGTCAAACAGTGTAAGTTAATTGGATAGATAAAAACATCTAATCACCCATCACATTCTTTCGTGTGTCTGTGTGTGTGCGTCTGTGTGTGTGTGTCTGTGTGTGTGTGTGTGTGTGTTTTCTGCTGCTGCTTGGCAAGTAGATTTTTTAATCTATCAAATAATTAAATTGTAAAGAAGAAATAGCTCATTTAAAATTAAACACGAAATAGAATTAGACGCAACTGAGGTGAATGACTCATAAAACTGAAGAAGTGAATTGAAACAAAGAATATTATGAAACAGAGTCGCTACTCACTATATAGTAGAGTTGAAATGAAGGATGTCAAGTTGGGCAGCATGCTTAGCAGCAGGGTATCAACTTGTTTCTTGCCACAGTTTGTATGTGGCCATTTATGTGGACAGACAGTTTGTTTGTTGTCATGCCCACATATAATGCAGCACAATGGCTGCATCTTAGCTTATATAGCACATGACTGGTTTCACAGGTAGCGCTGCCTTCAATGGGGTAAGTGACCTTTGTGACCAGGCTGGCGTAGGTGGTGGTGGTGGTGGTGGTGGTGGTGGTGGTGGTGGTGGTGGGATGTATGGGACAGGTCTTGCATCTAGGTCTATTACAGGGATATGAGTGATTAAGTATGGGTTAAAAGTTCTTCCTAAACACCCAGAATCCTAAAACCCCTCCCCTCATTCAGATTCATTGAAGACATCTTTGTGATCTGGAGCGAGAGTGAGGACACCCTATACGCATTCCTCCAGAACCTCAACAGCTTCTCCTCCTTTGCTTCACCAGGACCTTCTCAAGCCAACAAGCCACGTTCGTAGGTGTTGATGTACACTTCAAAAGACGGCTACATCACTGTTCGTGCCTATATCAAACTAACTAACTACAAGTAATACCTTCATTTTGACTACTACCACCCAGTCCATACCAAGAAGTCCCTCCCATACAGCCTATCCACCCATGGTTGCCACATCTGCAGTGATGAGGGGCCCCCCTCGAAATATACCGGGGGACTCAATGAAGTGTTCAGACAATAATTATCCTCCAAACCTTGTACAAAAACAAATCTTCTGTGTCTTATCTTTGCAGTTTCCCATGACCCCCAAAGTCACACAATCTGGCCACAGAGGATTATTCCCCTCGTAACTCAGTACCACCCAGGACTGGAACAACTGAATTACATCCTCTGCCAGGGTTCCTACAAACTGTCATTGTGCTCTGAAATCAGAAATGTCCTGCCTACTATCCTTCACACCCGTCCCACAGTGGTATTCCTCTGTCCACCAAACCTACACAATATACTCGTCCATCCCAGCACAATCCCTGCTCACAAACCCTTACTTCACGGCTCATATCACTGTAATAGAAGTAAATGCAAGACCTGTCCCATACATCTTTCCACCACCACCACTCCAGTCTGGTCACAAACATCTTATATCCCACCAAAGGCAGGGATATGTGGGAAACCAGTCATGTGATATACAAGCTGAGCTGCAACCAATTTGCTGATTTCAGCATGGGAATGACAAGAAACAAGCTGTTTTTCTGCAAGAATGACCAGTGATAAACTGTGGCCAGGAACTCTCCCTGCAGTATATCCAACGTTCCTGTAACCCTCCTTGCTTTAACCTTCATTAGTCAAATTTCTCACCCATTCAGACCCTTCCTTGTCTCCATTCCAGTGCTACATAGCCCTCATATCACCAACACAAGAAGTCTTCTGAACTCCTTTTGTAGAAATAACTTCCAGGATTTTGCTTTTTTGTGGGTGGCAAAGTCAGTGAAGATATTACTTATCTTTATGACATTATTTGCTAGGTATATACTATTAGACATATATTTTCACTGATAACTTATTCTTGAAGAGAAGTGATGTCTGTGTCTTGTAACTAGTGTGTTCAGAAAAATTAGTGTTTTGATCACTCCTTTTATATTCAAAGCTACGTTTTTACATTTATAATAGCTACCACAGCTAAGGCTAAGTATCTATGGCTGGATGACATGACTGGCATTGCAGTAATAGAGCTTACAAAACAACTTTGCTAATTAATGCAAGTATCTATTAAACCTGACTCTGTCAAAATCCTGACTGTAGTTGGAGATTAGCCATCACAAATGTACAGATACCGTTTTTCGATGTACTATTTTTCTTCCTCCTCATGAGATGGTGTACTGGAGACAATTGCATTGTTTTCCTTATTTTGTCTTCGCTGTCTTAGTAGTTTCTTGGCATAATTTAAGTGTTTACAATTATTTATGGAGCTGTGTTTTGAATACTGGGAGAGAGGGGGATTTATGAAGAATAGTCAGCAAGAATAAGGTTTCTATGCTTTACTTTATGACATATGAGAGCTGATTACCTCTGAAATTAAGAGGCTAGGAGAAAATAGTGTAGTAGAAACAACTGAAACACATAGGAGAAATGTGCACACACATTTGGAGAGAATTTCTAATAAGTATCCGAAGATAATGTACGTACAGTATCACTGTCCCTTTGCTCTTAATATATTTCCCATTAAGACTTTCACTACAGTCTTTTCCCAGACCAATGTGTTTGTCTTCCTGCCTCACATCTCTACAGGGAGTCCAGTAGGGAACTGCATTGCCCCATCTGCCACCCACTCTCATGGTCATTCATCCCACCTATTGTGGATGATCCATGCACAAGGTGAGAAATGTGCTCAGGTTGTCATGAACATCAGAACTTCATTGCAACACAGAAGGCACATTATAATGTTGGGCATGTTAAATGGCTTCCTAGTGCAAAAAAACATCACAATAGTCCTGTTATGCTGTAAGGTTGTCACTAATATGAACTAAGCTGAGCACTGCAAGCTGCACTGATGATGTCCTAGATTCCAATGTTGCTGTGCTCAGAGGAATAGTTGTGAATGTTAAAGCAAGGCAAGGTAAAGAATGCCCTGATCCAATGAAAGATGTTTGATAATATGAGAACATTTCTTGAAACTCTAGTTCAGCACTCTGTCTGTAACAACTGATAGGCACTGTTGTAGGTATCTAAAGAGTAGGTTGCACTAATGATGCCAATATTGTGGGCTGCATTCTTACTAATATAGACATGGCACTCAGAATTAGATAGACGATGTCAAGTCTGGGACTTGGGTTGGCTGGTGAGCCATTGTGCAGTGGTCTATGAAGGCTGTGAAGAGCACAGGAATACTGGAAAATTGTCCAGTGTCATGTGGTCCCTATACAGAAACTATGCAATGGCTGTCACGGGCAAGATGATCTGCTCTGAGTTTGTTTCAGGTTTATTAACATGCCAGCAACAGGCAGCACTCTGTTGAATGTCTCAAGACAGCATTGTGAAGTACCAGTCAAATGGTACACTTCCACCTCATTCCTATGATGTCTTCTACTCCATCCTGTTCCCATACTCATAAAATTTCTTCCTGCCTCACCTTTACGAAGAATGAACCTGAGAAACAACCCACATCATCTGCTACACAGTCTCCTGGCTATGTTTATCCATCTGTAAGTAAAGGAGGATTACATTGTATGTGTTTGATGTGCAATTTTACTGCATGAACAGCAAAAATGTGGTAGGTGATAACATTTTTGCTGTTACCTTATGTGGGGTATCCCTGAGAAAAGTTAATGATAATTTGAAATTCCTGGTGAAGTTTTCTGCAAGTCACCAAGTGCTCTCATAGTCAAATACTGGATGAATAGAATGTCAGCATACGCTTGCAGTGAGTGAGGCTGCATATACAGTCATACACACAGTTCCTAACCGTTAAACTTGCCACAGTGAGTTAACCCTGTAACATAAAATTGTATATTTTAATAAGCAGATTACTACAGGATTTTACATCATAAAATTTCGTCAATAATTATTTGAAATGTTAACAATAAAAGTTTATTTGCCCCTGGCAGTATTCAGATAGCCAGCTTGCAACTGGAATAAAGTTCCGGCTTTGTGGAACTTGGTTAGTAATTTTCACTGTCGTACATAATTGACTGGATTAGATGCTCAGTTATTCACTGATCACTAGGCACTCTAAAAGATACAAATAATTGATTCTGTTCTTTGTAATGTCATGTTGAAACAGTCTTCATTTATTAACTGTTTGTTTGACTTTTGCAGATTAAGTATTTTTTATATTAACACACAATTTCCTTTTTTGTCAATCAGGCCCTGTTGCCGACGAAGCCCCACGTCCTATAGCTCAGGTGAGTGAAAGTAGAGGAAGCACAACTGAGACTGTCAGAGAGAGGGTGAGTTTCACCAGCAGCAAAGAAGTTTAGCTTTTTGGCATGTAATGAAACCCTCCCCCCCCCCCCCCCTCTGTTTCCTGGCCTCATTCCAGGGTGCTCACAGTTTTCATTAGCCCATGGGTTTTAGCCCTTCTGTGGGCTGCCCTGCACACCCCATTTTAATTAATCAACTCCTTTCTACATATCCTATATATCTTCACTTCATACTTATTATTTTTTTCACTCCAATCTTTCCTGACACCACAACCTTCGCAACTCCATTTGCACTGGTAACTCGGGTCTATTATTACAATGTAATTACCTACTGAACAGTCACAAAAATTTTTCAAAGAATACTCGCATACTGGCTAATGACAGTAATGGGTGCAACAGATCTAGGGCATGGCACTTCACTGAGCAAGAATGAGATAGCATGGAATGAACCACTCAAATCAGCAGGTACATTGAAGCCCGATGAAGGAACTATCATTGTCACACTCTGCAGAAATTGTTCATGTATTTGCAGCAGATTTCATGCAAGAGAAAAAATTCTGAAAGTGAATAAAAGTTTAAACCCACTATTTGACCTGGAATATGACTTTCTGTCAGTAACCATCATTCATTGGTACTATAGACATTGAGAAATATGTAACATTAACCAAGAGATCGGTTACACCACAGTTGATATTCAGTAAACATAATTACCACCTACAGTTGTCTAAAATATTTAGTTATTGCAGTTACATGCCAATTACCTTTTTAAACTGATAATGGAGTCACTCTTCTTGCTATTATCATAGCCAGATGAACTTGAAAAAAATCTTATTAGAATACTATCTGAACCATTAAATAGATTTTTCGTGCACTTCATAGAGAGGTCTTCTTTTCTTTGGGTATCATATGTTTAACTTGTGTCGCTTAGTAATTCAATAAACCTAACATCATATTTGATAGATCATATATCACAGGTTGTGCTGGGAGAAGTAAAAGACATTTAATAAACATACATTTGTCAAAAATTCAGAGCAGGCTGAGAGCTAGAGCAGAGAGCTATCACAGTCAACTAGGAATGAGCAGCCAAATTCCCCAAGTGGAGTTAGCTAATGACTATGCACCAAGGTAAATGTCGACAGTTTACACTGGTAACTAACAGGTTTTAAACTTAATGTATTTAGAATTGGTAATAAGGATGCAACATTTAAGCGAGTAGTTAGTTATAATGAGCAGGAACCTCAGACTCTATAAATGTACCTTATCCTCCTGAGCTCAATAAATTCACCGAATTGAACAGACTACTGGTTCCTGCCCAAATTGCGGCACTCTGACATTGAGCATGTCAGATGAGCAACTTCGCTTCACTCGAGTGACTGGTAGGGGCAGCAGACTGCCAGTCAACTCAGACGCCGTGCGACAACAGAGGTGCCACCATAGCAAAAGGCAAACATGCCTCTGCTCTGGACACAGGGAACAAGAACACATCATTTCCTGCCAAAGCTACCCTGCCAACACACACCAATGGGAACAGAATTCTGCACAAATAAAGCTTCACACAAGAAGGGGCAGGAAGTAGAAAATGTGAACAAAACGCACAAGTGACTAGCAATGTAATTGACATTGTTTAAAATTTCTGTTATTCAGAATTGAAAATATCAGCACCTGCTGATAAGATAACTCAAGTGTACACATGTACCAAGATCACTTTGCCTCTGACATAGATCACGTTACAATTGATTCCCTTCATGAGACTTACAACAGGGAATACTCTTACACTTGCATGACATATTACCTGGAACACAAATTGTAATTAATAACACTGACTGATGATCATGCACTCAGTCACTCATAGGTGCATTAATGTAACAGATGCAATTTTAGATAACACAAATATAAAAGAACAACACTTTACTCCACTCAGTTGTGAAGGAGCCATACATTGCAGGATTCCAGCCAGGGTATTATTGCATCCTACACACTCAGGTGATCATTGAGGAGCCATAAAATTTAAGCTTGTAGAGTAAGCCAGTTACTTGCCAATCTGGTTGCTTGCAATGTCCGTATGTCTTCATGCAGCTCACCGCTATCTGGCCTTATGACTGATTCAACCTTCAGCAGCATCTTGGGACCTGCACCGGACAGTGGGAGTCTGCCAAAAGCAACAACTTGCCAGCCACATGTCCACACGCCAATCGTTCTTCAGGACCCACCAAACCAACACACATGTGCAAGTGTTGCTACGACTCAGACATGATTTAATCCTTCTGTCTTCCACAGTTTGTTCAAGAAAGTCGGTGTCAGTTTTCACAAAGCGTAATATGAATGGCCACCTTGAAAACATTTTGTGCTCTACCATTTGATACTCCTTCACATACATAATCCAACACAGTTCTGTCTCTTAAAGCACTGGATGATCAGTTCTTATGGAGATAGTCCTCGCCTTCTGAATGTACAGAGAAACTTTTGCTCTCAGCAACTTGTCGATCTTGCCAGGTGACCGAAATTCTAGATCGATAAGTTTTATATGTGTCAAATCCAACACACTGTTTAATTTTGCTGAAGGTAACTGACATCTTGTCTTGATCCCAGACAGAAGGTGAAATGAAGAGGTTTATACAGAAGTCAACTTAAACAGAGACGTGCTGCTTTGTTTCTGATATGATTCCACCTGTTCCTTGAATGTATACTCTACTGTGCCATCCGTGAAGTCAGAGGCACTACTATCTATCAACCATGTTGTCACTGTTGTAAGCAGCACTTGTTTGTCTCGGATGATTATAAGTGAGCAGTAATGCAATGTACTTGATGGATGTATACCATTTTTTGTGTTTCATGTCACTAGGACAATCCTTCCTTGTTCCATCTTGTGTGTTTTATTTCTGTGTGTAGCAATGTGTGGTGCCCTTTTTGACAAGCATGACGGCATACATAAGTGCAACTAGAAGCCCTACAATCACCCTTTGAACAATTGTTGAACAATTTGTTCGGCATCACTATAGGTTTGTGTTCACTACACGTGGCTTGCCTGAATTTGCTGCACTTCTGCAAAGCTTGAGTCAAGTGACGCATGACATACGCAACACTAGCAGCGACTAGATTCATCTCAAACACCCTAAGTGCTTGACATTGCAGGTGGTCCGCTGTTTGTTCCCATATGTGCTGTGTCATGGTAGTACTGTAGCCTTGATAATTTCAGATTTGCATTTATTTTTGAGAAAAGCACATCTCCATTCTAATGTCAGAAAGCTATTGAAACTCAGGCGGGTTTTAAATTTTGTTGTTACAGACTGGTCAACTTTTTTCTATAAAGAGCAGTGATGTAATTACATCTTGAAAGGATACATTTAGTTGTAATGCCATCAGCACATGAATATTGCTTGAAGTAGTGCATTAAGTTCACTTGCACCTTCCCCAGTTGCTGACAGAAATGGTAACAGCTTCTTCAGATGTGCTGATGCAATCAGTCTAGGGTTATTGTATGTGTTGCAAACTGTATCAAATGGTTATTTAGCAGTGTCCTGTAATTCATAATTATTTACCACAAGACTCAAAAATGTCACTAAAATGCCTGCACTACTTTACATTATCATTCCCTCTAGGCAGACAATAGCCACCCCCCCACCCCCTTCCCAAGGGGGTTACAGTTCCTTCGTGTTAGTTCATGCGTGGTGCACATGTGGCTCTGAGCTAATGCAGCCTATTCTTCCTTACTGTCCGCATTTGTCACCCTGCCCTCCCTCCCTATCCTTGCTCACTCCCAGTTACCTTCTCCTACCCCTTTCTTGGTGCTCTGATTCATCTTGACATGGCTATCCACCTGGTTTCCTTTATTGTTTACAATTTGCTTTCCTCTGCCTGTTCATTCATGTTTCTTGGTTTTTACGTCCCCAATTGAGTTTTACCTCCACTTCAAAATTTCCTGTTTTTGTTTAATGTGAGCCGTTTGGGGAACAACTCGCTCCCTGGCATCTGCGGTGTGGATTCCTCTTGCCTTCCCCCTGTTGCCCCCTTCAACCCAGCTAGGTCACCAGCACACATAGCCAGTCTGTGTGATGGGTCTGTTATGTACCCATCTGGCTGAGATCCCTGACAACACAGGAATCACTCTCCTGATTCCTGAATTGTTCACTCCCCATGTATGCCAGGGAGTGGTTGCTTGTCTTCTTGGAGCATCAGAACTCCCACCTATAGCCACCGTGCTAGATGGCCCTTGGTTTGGGTGGGTGGCACCCTTCGGGAGAGCCCATGGTCAGAATGGCTGGTATTTGGGGGATGCTTGATGCATGAAGCGTATGGAGCTGCAAAGATCTGGCCGATCTCAAATGGCTGCTTCTTTGAATGGTGAACAATCATTGAATGGTGCTTCATGTTACCCAGCAACCTCTGCTTCCCTGGCTACACCATGGGAGGATGGCCAGGCTAGCCATCTTTGTATGATACACTTCCCCCATTACCTCATCTGTACGAGGACAGACAGGGACACATTCATTGCCACAATGCCATTGTTTTTGTGGAAAATATTGAGGAAAACTTTCTTGATCAGAGCATCTTCTGCCACCCAATCGGCAGCTCTTTGCACCTGTGATCATATTGGCAATGTCCCAGTTTGTTTTATCCCTCACTAATCTCTGAATATGGTGTAGAGAGTGATTTTTCATTGGGATCTCACCCTGCAAAAGGATTAGGAACTCTGGGCTAATCTGGAGAGGTGTGAATTTGGTTTGGCATGTGGAGAAGGGCCACAAAGACAACCGCATCCATACTGGTGCCTTCATTCTAGCTTTTTTGGGGGATACCCTCCCAGAGAAAGTCAAGGTTATGTGCCGAAGTTGTGATGTGAAGCCATACACCCCACCACCTATGCGGTGCTTCTGGTGGCTGCAATTTGGGCATATGTTTTCCTGGTGAATGGTAGACCCTCTGTACACTCACTGTGGACAACCATTCCATGAGGGAAGCCCCTGTGTTCTGACACCTGTGTGTGACAAATGTACTGAAAGCCACTCCCCTCACTCGCCAAATTTGCCCGGCGTATAAGAGAGGAAGGAGATCCAAGAATACAAGTCATCGAATCGCCTGTCTTATACTGAGGGTTACCAAAAGTATGAGATACTCCATCCAGTGTCACTATCTTCAACTTATCTCTCTTTTACTTCATTTCCTCCTCCTACCTCTCCCTTGCCCAGCCCCATCCACCTATCCCCTCTCCCTCCCCCTACCCTAGCAGTTGCCACAACCTCCTGTCTGGGTCTGCTCCCTCTCTCCAGCTGAAGAAGTGCGCCCCTTCTCTGGCACCTGCCAGTGATTGGGCTCCCTTACAAGGCCCCTTTGCCCAGCTCAGTTCAGGCTGGAAGACTCCTACCATCACTCACAGTGCGTTTGTTCATCCAAAGGTCACCCGCTCTCTTTCAGTCACCTGTACTCCCTCTGTGCTCTACCCTCCTCCAGCTCTGAAATAGGAATAGGAGGAGGAGAAAACGGACAGGAAGAAACATAAATCCTAAGACAAGGTGCCCCCCCCCCAACCACTGTCCCCAGTAATGCCACCTCCTGCCTTGCAACCTGTGCCTGAGATCTTATCTTATTTACGGATGTCACCTCACCCTTGTAGGTGAAGGCCACTGACCAAGTGACATGGTATCCTCATTTTTTTTTTTTTTTTTTTGTGTCATCTGGATTCTGGCCACACAGTCATCCACTGAAATTGCCAAAGTTACTATCCTCACCTACCAGAAATGCAACCTTCTGTCGGAACTGTACTGGCCACAGGGAAGCTTCTGGTGGGATCTGCACTTTGGTTCACTCCAATGTCGTAGTCACCGGATCCCACTAAGTACCTACCTGGAAGCTATAGTGTTTAGAGTGCATATGTCTCTGGCAATCACCATTTGCAGTGTCGACCTCCCTCCAGGTACAATAATTCCTTACTTTGCACTGTGTACCTTAATCCAGCAATTAACACCCTGTTTCTCATCCTTGGGACTTCAATAGCCACCACCCAGTGTGGGAGAGTGACACTTCAATGGGTAGGGGTCTCCTAATTGACCAGCTTATTACGGACCTG
Organism: Schistocerca americana; assembly: GCF_021461395.2. Classification (NCBI taxonomy): domain Eukaryota; kingdom Metazoa; phylum Arthropoda; class Insecta; order Orthoptera; family Acrididae; genus Schistocerca; species Schistocerca americana. The sequence goes on along the minus strand of NW_025725166.1, from coordinate 351,725 downwards.
AATTTGTGTCTCCTCAATGAGGGATCCCCTACCCAATTCAATGCTCTTAATGGCACCTTTACCACTATCAATCTCACGATCACCTCTCCTGCTCTCATTGCTTCCCTACATTTGTCAGCCCATGATGATGTTTGTGACAGTGACCACTTTCCAGTGGTTCTATTGTTCCCCTGCTGTCGCCAGGCAGACAGGCCCCCAAGTTACGAATTCCGCAGGGCCAATTGCCCTTTGTATACATCTGCTGTGCACCTCTACACCTCCCTGTCGAATTGCATTGATGCGGTCTGCAAGGCATCTCTGCCACTGTTCTTCACACTGCTGCCGCCCCCCCCCCCCCCCCCATCAACATGTCCCCTCATCGTTGATGGGTACTTTGGTGGGCCAAGGATGTCACAGTCACTGTCTATAACTGCTGACATGCACTGCAGCATTTTAAGCAACACATTTCAAAGACGAACCTCTTCGCTTTTAAGTGTGTTCATGCGAAGGCTCATTACCTTATTAAGTAGTGTAAAAAGGAATGCTGGGAGAAATATGTGCCCCTCCGGGGACATACGCCTCTTCATTGCAGGTTCAGTCCAAGCTCCGTACTGTTCTTGGCTGCCAGCGACAGTCAGTATTCCATTGCCTTAACCTTAACGGTGATTTGTGCACTGATCCATCGGTCCTCGCAGAACACCTTGCTACACGACACTTTGGGACGGTATTGGCATCATCTTCCTGTCCTCCTACATTTCTCCAGCAGAAATGCAGTGTTCACTATGCCCCCCCCCCCCCCCCCAAACCAATCTGTTCATAACACACAACACTAAGTGAGTGCTATAGTCAAGCAGGCTCTTACCTCTTCATGGGACATGGCAGCTGGCCCATATTCTGTCCGCAACCAGATGGTCTATTATCTTCAACTGCATTAGGTTCACAGCTGCTTTTCTGTCACAATGATGAAACAGTATAGTTCTCCCTGTCCTTAAGGCCAGAAAGAACCCAATGGCCTCGACAGCTACCACCCAATTAACCAGACAAATGTACTACGTAAACTTCTCGAGAGGATAGTTAGCTACACATTACGTTGTGTACTAGAATCTCCGGGCCTTTTGTCCCTATATCTCTGTGGCTTCCAAGTAAAATGATCTCCAACTGATCATTTACTTGGGTTGGAAAAAGTTACGCAACAGGCTTTTACTCACCACCAGTGCCTAGTTGTGGTCTTCTTTTTACCTACATGTGGCACACAACATGGCTTGGTGCCATCACATTTTAGTTACCAACCATGACTGAGGCTTCCATGTGCCCCTTCAGATTTTTATCCATGAGTTTTCCTCTGAGCGGCTCTTCCGGTTCCAAGTTGGAACTTCCCTCAGCACCCCTGGAATTCTGCAGAATGGTATCCCACATGGTTCTGTGGTAAGTGTCACACTCTTCCTCCTAGCAGTCCACGGGCTTGTGACCCCAATTGGGCCTCTGGTTACTCTGGCATTGTACGTCGATGAGTTTTGCATATGATGCAGCTCCCAGTAAGTAGCATCTGGTGAGTGTCTGCTCTAAGATGCCATCCCATGGGCCTCTGCATGGGCCACCTCCTATTGGTTCCAGGATTCTCCCAAAAAAATGTGGGTAATGCATTTTTATCGCTGATTCACAGTACACCCCAACTCAGAATTTTATTTAGGTGAACAGCTTCTCGATGTTGTAGCACAGTCCTGTTTCTTGGGCCTTACTTTTGATAACCAGCTGACATGGCTGCCCTTCATTTGCCACCTAAATACTGTATGTATATGGAAGCTTAATGCTCTCCACCTCCTGGCCCTTGCATCTTGGGGTGCAGACTGTGTCACTTTTCTCCATCTTTACTGTGGCCTGGTCTTCTCCAGACTGTTGTGGTGGTCAGGTTTATGGCTCAGCAGCTCCTTCCACTTTGAAACTGCTTGACCCTCTTCACCATTGTGGGGTTCATCTGGCTATTGCTGGCTTTCTCAGTAGTCCCATTGATAGTCTCCTCACAGAAGTGGGGATTCCCCCTCTACACACATGACTGAGCAAACTACTACTTTCTTAATCAGTCATCATTCGCCAATTCCCTGACCATCCGATGTATCCTGTACTCTTCGCCATTGAGGACTGTCTCCCTCCTGACACCCGTTCTTGTGTGGGATTGCCGGTTGGCATGCGTATCACTTCCTTATGTCGGGATCCCCGTCTCCACTCGCTGTAATGTACTTCACATCTTTCCTCCCATACCCCTCCCACCCATGGATGGTAACTAGACCATGAATTATGACTGATCTATTCCAGGGTCCAAAGATTCGTGTCAACTCTTTAATTCTCCACCGTCTTGTATGTGCCATCCTTGGAGTGTTCTAGGGTGCCACAATTTTTCACACTGATAGTTCTAAGGCAGTAGATAAGGTGGGATACACTTTCATGTCTCCTACTGCCTTAGAACACCATTTTTTGTCAGGATCAATTAGTGTGTTCACAGCAGAGTTTCTGGAAATTCACAGAGCCCTCCTTTTTTATCTCAGGCCTCCCTCCACAGTGTTTTAATGTGTTCAGATCCAACGAGCAGCCTGCTGGCCATCGACCTCATCCTTCGGTCTCTGCTATACGTGCCCTTCTCTTGGCCCACGAGTGTGCCACCTGTTCAGATGTCTTTCTCTGGGTTCCAAGTCATTTGAGCAACCCAGGGAATGGACTGGCTGACCGTTTGGCTAGAGAAGCAGATACTTACTGCCATTTCCTTCCATTATTCCAACTGTGGATATGCAGATCTATGCAAAATCTCTCTTTACCCAAAATCTGAATGACATCTGGTGTGCTACTGCACATAGTAATAACTCCCCACAATCAAGTAGTCCTCCCCCTGTGGGTGTGCGGTAAGAATAGGCCCGAGGTATTCCTGCCTGTCGTAAGAGGCGACTAAAAGGAGTTTCAACCATTTCGGCCTTCCATGTGATGGTCCTCCTTGGGGTTTGACCTCCATTTTCCAAATTCTACAGAAGTACGAACCTTTTGGGGAAGGACACCTTACGTGGTGTATCACTGGTCCTCAGTGCACTAAGACCTTGGCACTCAGCATTGTAACTGCATTGTAACCACACCCACTATTCCTCAAATTTGGCCTAAACACCTGATGGGTTGCACAAGTTATGCCCATAGTGCGTCCCCATTTGCACCTACGATGATGATGGACTTTCCATGGCACCCGAAATCCAGCACGGTAGCCAGCCCATTGTGGTGGGGTCGTCATGTACCCTCTAGGTTGTAGCCCCCTGACAACACAGGGATCGTACTGCCGATACCTGAACTGCACCCTCCCCACGTCGGCCAAGGAGTAGATGCCCGTCTCCTTGGGGCATCAGGACTCCCAGCAATGGTCATCCTGCCAGGTGGCCCTTGTTGAGGCTGGGTGGCGCCCGTGGGGAGAGCCCCTGGTTGGAGTGGGTGGTATTGGGGCGGATGTTTTGTAGATGAAATGTCAAAATGTATCAGGTCGATCTGCGGCCGAGTCTTTTGAAGAGAAAGGTACTGTCTCTGGTTCTGGTACTCCTGCCCTTTCCCCCTTGGCCACTCCCTGGGAGGAAGGACAGGCTCGCCGGCTTGGGGCGATATACTTCCCCCGCTATTTAGTCTGTTCTCGGACCGATGGGGGGGACGTTCGCCACCTCCAAGCCCATATTCTTTGTCCAGCACATCTAGGACACCTTTGGGGAAATCAAGGCTCTCAGTAAAATGCGTTCGGGGTCCGTTCATATAAAGACCACCTCCGCCACACAGTCGGCGGCACTCCAGCATGTGGCTGACTAGGGCACATCCCAGTATCCATTGTCCCGCATCTGGCACTGAATAGGATGCAGTGGGTTATTTTTCATGAGGACCTCCTGCTGCAATCTGATGAGGAGCTCAGGGCCAACCTGGAGTGCTGAGGCGTGCATTTCGTGCGGCGAGTCCAGCGCGGCTCCAAAGACTGTTGCATCGACACCGGGGCCTTTATCCTCGCATTCGAGGGGGACATTCTCCCGGAGAAGGTAAAGGTGATGTGCTACCGGTGCGACGTGCCACCTTACGTCCCACCTCCTATGCGCTGCTTTCGGTGTTTGCGCTTTGGGCACATGTCGTCACGGTGTGAGGCTGAGCCCCTTTGTGGCGATTGTGGACGTCCTCTTCGTGAGGAACATACATGCACTCCACCACCTTGGTGCATCAATTGTCCTGGCATCCACTCACCTAGATCTATAGACTGTCCCGCGTATCAGATGGAGAAGAAGATTCAAGAATTAAAAGCTTTGGATCATCTCTCTTTTTCTGAGGCCAGGAAGAAGTATGACCACCTCCATCCCGTGACGTTGGCAATATCGTTGGCCTCAGTCGTGTTGCCTCCTTGCACAGTATCCTCACCCCTATCCTGTCCCCCCTCCACCTCCTCACCCCATCTGGGGTTTATGCCTCTGCCTCCCAAATCCCTCCCTTCCAAATCCTCCTCCCTCGTGGCCCCTGCCCCCTCTGCCCCAGGGGCCACCATTCCTCCTCCTCCTCCCCCTCCACCACCTGAGAAGCGATCCTCTTCTCAGGCGTCCATCGGGCAAATGTTCCAGACCCCGGCTTCCAAGGTCCGGCATTCCAAAATGGCGCCCGTGCGTGAGGGCCTTCTTCGGGTCCAGCATACCATCCCCGTGCCTCATCAGACTTCCAAGAAGGCCTCCAAGAAGAAGTCTTTATCCCCCTCTCCACCCCGGCGCGTTTTGTCTGACGCTCCATCCATGAGTCGCTGCTCCCGGCCGTCCTCAGTTTGGCCGGGACGCTCTGCTGCCAGGCGCTCAGCTGGCCTCTCGTCGGCGAATGATACTGCCCCTCCTACGCAACCCAGGACAGCGGCCGCAGCTGGCGATGACTCGATGGAACAGGATCCGCCTCCCGCCGGTTGTAGCGTTGTTCCCTCATAACCTGGCCCTCTGCGGCCGTCGAGGTGACCAGCTCTTCCCCTGTTTCATTCCCCCTTTTTTCTGACTAGCGATGGCTTTGCTACATTGGAACATAAGAGGTATTCGATCTAATTGGGAGGAATTACAACTGCTCCTCTGCCTGCACTGTCCGCTCGTCCTTGGTCTCCTGGAAACCAAGTTGCGCCCAACTGACCGTATTGCTTTTACCCACTATACCTCGGAGTGGTATGACCTCACCCCTGTGGACGGTATTCCAGCTCATGGTGGGGTCATGTTGCTCGTTCGGGACGATGTCTATTACCATCCCATCCCATTGACCACCCCACTCCAAGCAATAGCTGTCCGTATTACTCTTTCTGCCTTTACTTTTTCTGTTTGTACCGTCTACACTTCATCGTCATCCGCAGTTAGTCGGGCTGACATGATGCACCTGATTGTTCAGCTTCCTCCGCAGTTTTTATTGTTTGGCGACTTCAATGCCCATCGTCCCCTTTGGGGCCCTCCTGCATCCTGTCAGAGAAGCTCCCTCTTGGCGGATGTCTTCAACCATCTCAATCTTGTCTGCCTCAATACTGGCGCCCCGACTTTCCTCTCGGACTCTACTCGTACCTACCCCCACTTGGACCTCTAGATCTGTTCTACCACTCTTGCCCGTCGATTCGAGTGGTATGTCCTTTCTGACACCTATTTGAGCGACCACTTCCCCTGTGTCGTTCGTCTCCTGCACCACACCCCATCCCCACGTCCTTCGAGCAGGAACATACCGAAAGCTGACTGGGGACTTTACTCCTCCCTGGCGACCTTTCCGGACCACGATTTTCTCAGTTGTGACAGTCAGGTTGAATATTTCACGGCTGTTATCATCAATGCTGCCGAACGTTCCAATCCTCGTACTACCTCTTCTTCACGTCACGTGCTGGACGACGTGTTTTACGCACCTTTCGCCGCCATCCTACGTTGGCGAATTGTATTGGATATTGGATACTAACGACTCCGAGCGCAATGCCGTAGAGTCATCAAAGACAGCAAAAAAGCTTGTTGGGCCTCTTTCATCAGCTCCTTTAACAGTTTTACTCCCTCTTCTATCGTCTGGGGTGGCCTGCGCCGGCTGTCGGGCATTAAGGCCCACTCCTCGGTACCTGGCCTGACCTCAGGTAATGAGGTCCTTGTTGATCCTGTGGCTGTCTCCAACGCCTTCGGCCGCTTTTTCGCGGAGGTTTCAAGCTCCGCCCATTACCACCCTGCCTTCCTTCCCAGGAAAGAGGCGGAAGAGGCTCGGCGACCTTCCTTTCACTCGCTGAATCTGGAAACTTATAGTGCCCCCTTTACTATGCGGGAACTCGAACGTGCACTTGCACTGTCCCGTTGCTCAGCTCCGGGGCCAGATGCCATTCACGTTCAGATGCTGGCACACCTTTCTCCGGCAGGCAAAAGCTTCCTTCTTCGTACCTACAATCGCGTCTGGACCGAAGGTCAAGTCCCCATGCGTTGGCGTGACACCATCGTTGTTCCTATACCCAAACCTGGGAAGGATAGACACCTTCCTTCTAGTTACCGCCCCATTTCTCTTACAAGCTGTGTCTGTAACGTGATGGAGCGCATGGTTAACGCTCGGTTAGTTTGGATTCTTGAATCTCGACTGCTACTTACCAATGTTCAATGCGGCTTTCGTCACCGCCGCTCTGCTGTTGACCTTGTCGACATTCATCATGAACAACTTGTTGCGAAAGCGCCAAACGGTAGCTGTGTTCTTCGATTTGGAGAAGGCTTATGATACCTGTTGGAGAGGAGGTATCCTCTGCACTATGCACAGGTGGGGTCTACGCGGTCGCCTGCCCCTTTTTGTTGATTCCTTTTTAACAGATCGAAAGTTAAGTGTACGTGTGGGTTCCGTATTGTCCGACGTCTTCCTCCAGGAGAACGGAGTGCCTCAGGGCTCCATCTTGAGTGTAGCCCTTTTTGCCATCGCGATCAATCCAATTATGGATTGCATTGCACCTAATGTCTCAGGCTCTCTCTTTGTCGATGACTTCGCTATCTACTGCAGTGCCCAGAGAACATGCCTCCTGGAGCGCTGCCTTCAGCGTTGTCTAGACAGCCTATACTCATGAAGTGTGGCAAATGGCTTCCGTTTCTCTGAAGAGAAGACAGTTTGTATCAACTTTTGGCGATATAAAGCGTTCCTTCTGCCGTCCTTACATCTCGGTCCCGTTGTTCTCCCTTTCGTGGAAACAACTAAGTTTCTAGGGCTCACATTGGACAGGAAACTTCGTTGGTCTCCACACGTCTCTTATTTGGCTGCCCATTGTACACGTTCCTTAATGTCCTCCGAGTGCTTAGTGATTCATCTTGGGGAGTGGATCGCACTGTCCTGCTTCACTTGTATTGGCCCATAGTCCGATCAAAGCTGGATTATGGGAGCCTCGTCTACTTGTCTGCTCGGCCATCCCTCTTACGCCGTCTCAACTCCATCCACCATCGGGGGTTACGTCTTGCGACCGGAGCCTTCTACACTAGTCCCGTCGAGAGTCTTTATGCTGAAGCTGCCGAATTACCATTGACCTACCGGCGCGACGTACTGCTTTGTCGGTATCCCTGCCAGCTGTTGTCAATGCCCGACCAGCCCTCTTATCAGTCCTCACTTGCCGATTCTCTCGACCGTCAGTATGGGTTGTATCTGACTGCCCTGCTGCCCCCTGGAGTCCGCTTCAATCACCTGCTTCGACAATTGGGTTTTGCCCTCCCTACCACCTTCAGAGAGGGTGAGAGCCTGACACCACCTTGGCTCCAGGCTCTGGTTCATATTTATCTCGACCTCAGCTCAGTCCTGAAGGAGGGTACTCCGGCTGATGTGTATTGCTCACAGTTTGTCGAACTTCGTGCACGACTTGCTGGTCACACCTTTATTTACACCGATGGCTCCAAAACTGACGATGGTGTCGGCTGTGCCTTTGTCGTTGGGGCCGCCACCTTTAAATACTGGCTCCTCAACCAATGTTCCAGCTTTACGGCCGAGCTTTTTGCTCTCCATCAGGCCGTTCAGTATGCCCGCCGCCACCACCATTCATCGTATACACTCTGCTCTGATTTCCTCAGTGCTCTTAAGAGCCTTGGAGCTCCCTATCCGGTCCATCCTTTGGTGCAACGGATCCAGCAGTCCCTCCATTCTTTCGCTGATGAGGGTCTCCTGTCAGTTTTCTGTGGGTTCCCGGGCATTTAGGAGTGCCTGGGAATGAGGCTGCAGTCCTCCTGCCTCGGCCAGCCTCCCATTGCGTCCCGTTATCTGACGTTCATGGGGTTGTTTGTAAGAGGCTTGTGTCGTTGTGGTGAGATGCTTGGTCATTCCTCCAAGGAAACAAGCTCCAGGCAGTAAAACTGCTCCCAACTGCTTGGACATCCTCCTCCCGACCATCTCGGCGAGAAGAGGTCCTTCTGACTAGGTTGTGGATTGGGCATTGCCAGCTTAGCAACCGCTACCTGATCTCCGGTGACCCAGCCCCGCAGTGCCCTTGTGGTCAAGCATTAACAGTGTGCCATGTTTTATTGTCGTGTCCCCGATTTTGTCAATCTTGTGTTGTCCTGTCCCTGCCATCTACTTTACCGGATAATTTAGCTGATGACGCTCGAGCAGCTGCTCGTGTTCTGCTTTTTATAACTTTGACTGGCTTGTCCAAAGACATCTAACTTTTATACGTCTTTTATCTTCATCTTTGTCAGGACTTTCTGGTGTCCCCCCCCCCCCCTCCCCTTGAGCTTTACTAGATTCCATGTGCTCTAACAACTGTGACTGGGCGCTAATGACCTAAGTAGTTGAGCACCCTTAAACCCCACCAAAAAAAAAAAACCGTGGATTACGTTTAGTATCTACAGCTTTTTACACCAGCCCTGTGGAAAGCCTTTATGCTGAGACTGCTGAACCTCCGCTGTCCAATTGGCGAGCAGTCCTTCTGAGTCTTCATGCTAGCCATTTGTCTTCCATGCCTGCTAATCCAGTCCATGACATTTTCTTCGACGCCTCCTTTGATGTAGGGTATGCAGGCCACCCTTCCTCCATACTACCACCGGGAGTCCGCTTCCGTCAACTGCTCCATTCTCTTTCCTTCCGCTTTCCTAAAACTTTCTTGAGAACTGGGGGTACAGCACCACCTTGGCTAAATCCCCAGACCTGCTTGCTCCGTGATCTTTGTCAGTTTCTGAAGGATGGTACCCCTTCACTTGTTTATTGTCGGGCATTTTCTGCTCAATGTGCACAAATGAAGGATGCCACATTTATTTACACTGATGGATCAAATACATCATTTTGTGTAGGGAGTGCCTATATTGTTGGCGACACCCCAAATCGATTTCGGCTTCCCGATCAGTGTTCCGTTTATACTGCGGAGCTTTACACTGTTCTCCAGGCTGTCCAATAAATCCGTCACCATCAGCGGATACAGTATGTTATGTGTACAGATTCTCTCAGCTCTCTCCTCAGTCTCCAAGCTCTCTACCCTGTCCACCGGATTCAGGACTGCCTCCACTTGCTCCCTTTGGGGGCGTCTCGGTGGTGTTCCTCTGGATCCCAGGACACGTTGGTATCTGTGGAAATGAGGCGGCCGATATAGCAGCCAAGGCTGCAGTCTCTCTTCTTCGGCCAGCTATTCACACGATTCCCTTCACCGATCTATGGAGTGTTTTATGTCATCGTGTTGTTCTTTTATGGCATGCACATTGGTCAACACTTCCCCATAATTGCGGGACATGAAAGCTCTTCCCTGTGCTTAAACCTCTTCCTCCCGAATGCGTCGTCGGGAGGAGGTAATATTAACTAGACTCCGGATAGGGCACTGTGTTTTTAGCCATCGACATCTTTTAAGCGGTGATCCTCCCCCACTCTGTCCCCACTGCTCTCAGCTGTGGACAGTGAGACACCTTTTACTCAAGTGCCCCTATTTTACTCTGTTACGCGCCCGTCTACAGCTGTCGCCTGAAATATCGTCAATTTTAGCAGATAACGCGCTCAGCTGATCGCGTTCTTGAGTTTATTAGTGGCAGTGAGATGACGTCGGTCATTTGAAGCCCTTTTTGGGGACAACCAAACCCTTTCTCTAGTGGTTTTTCATGCTGTACTCCTGCTTTTAGTTTCTCCAATTTTTTGAGTTTCGCTCCCTTAGCTGCTGGTTCCATTTTCGTATTTTACGTTTACCTAAGTCACAGATTGGGCGCTAATGACCATAGCAGTTTTGCGCCCTAAAACAAAACAAAAAAAAAACGCAAAACCAACTGAGGAAAATACAGGCGGCGGAAATGAGATCTTAAAGGAGTATTAAAGATGGTGTGAGGGTGGATACAATCCGCAATTAAGATATTAGGAAAGACTAAATATAGGATCAATATGTAATAAAACATTTAAAAAGATACAAAACCAGACTTAACACAGGTAATGTAGGAGTACACGCTGAGCGGCAGAAGAGTTGGAGGACAGCCCAGGAGATTGTGGAGACAACTGTAAAACCAGAGCGGGCAAGAATCCCTGACTCATAAAATGAAAATGAAGAAGAAGAAGAAGAAGAAAGGAAGAAACTGCAGCAAACTACCCCTAAGAGAATAATGAGCAAAAAGGATCATACAGACTCGAGGCCGGAAATCCTGTACAGTACATTACAGCACTCAACATGCTGAGACATGACAACCGTTAGAGAACCTGTCCAATGTGGCTCCCACAGGCCTCTAAGCAAGTGTGGACATGATTCAGCTGCATCAGACACAAATTTTCAAATGTCCATTTACTAGTTCTCTTAACTGTTCCACACCCTCTTCTGTTGTGTGGGCCAACCTCAGATGGCTCTCTGAGACCAAGAATCAATTTCAAATTTCTGTCCTGGTAGCAGCAGATATAGGCATAATAAACCCTATCACTATCTCTATGATCTGTAATTTTATAATGGTCTGTTATTCACTTCCCCTTCCACGATCCTTCAGACTACTCCACCAGGTCATATTTGAGGGGTGTTCTTTCCAGCAAACTATTCTGTACTTCTATTTCAGTCACTGGCATTATCCTTGCACCAGCCTTCATGGATCTAGCAGCTGTAGTCTACATTCCCACCATGTTGACTTGTGTTTTGTGGGCTCCTTAGTCCTGCACCTTGGCAGTGGCTGTAAGTGGCAGCTGGCAGCTCTAGTGAATTCAGACAGTTATGCTCAATTGAAATAGAAATATTTTGTGATTCTTCATTTGTATTATTATGCAGTTTTCGTCAATTGCACTTTAATAAAATTTCACATGTATCTACTTGTCACTGCACCTGATTCGTAATCTGTCATTATATAATTTACCAACTTACTAACACTGAGATGAGCATGTGCAGTGAGATAACATACCACTGACACATTTGAAGGTGTTTCATTTATGCTTAAATTCAGTTCATGTAAAGTTATTCAGCTTTTTAATTTTTTTTTGCAGGAACAGGAAGAGGTACACCCAGAGGAGGTACTGGCAGGTGAGATTTTTGCTTTATTCAGTAGCTTAATTACATGCTAAAGTTATCGCTTTAATATTTTCTTATGTGGTATTTTTTCCATATTTTTCTTGCTAAACTATTTTAGTGAAACAGTTGTTCAAAAGTTTATACTTGAACTTGACACTGGATGTTAATTACATGGTACATAATTCATACTGAAAATTGGCAGTGCCTTTGTAACTACAAAAGATTGGTCACAAATATGCAGTTGTGTTTAAAATGTATGCGGTGGTAGATTGTGAGGGAAACGTGATGAAAGAGAAAGAAGACAAATTTCTAAGTACCAAATTGACATTTTAAAATAAGTCATTGTAAAGGTGAGCTAACATTACAAATTGGCACACTACAATAATTAGCAATGTTAAGATCACAGTCCCCTTATTCCGTAGTCGTGGCTCATATTAAAATTATCACCTTGAGATAAATATATTTATGTATAAAACAATCACTCAGCATAGTTGAGCTTCTTAAAGAGAAAAATTGCAAATCTTATTGGGGACTGGATCAAGTTAACCACATTCATGTCCAGTGATTTGAAACCGCATCATCATGTCTCGAAATGAAGAATATTGTCCCTGTAATCCTTCTTCTCTCCTGAATCAGTATTTTGCAACCTCACTGACGTGACGTGTGAAATAGCCTGGGTGCCCCAGTTATCCCTCACCTGCCAAGAGGGTTATTGACTACGCATTGACAATATGCTACTGAGTACAAAATGCCTGACTTGGTTGTAGCTTCACAAACTGTGTACTGCATACTCGATACCCATCTCCAATTCTGTCACCCCGTCCACTCCCATATCAACTTCCCTAATTTAAACAAATGGGAGTTCCCCTTAACTCATCCTTAAGTTCCACAATCCTCCCTCCCTCATTACTCATTACCCGTGTGCTGCCTTCCTCAAGCATAGCTCCATCCATATCCCCGTATCTGTCCCTGTGCCTTCTATATTACATCCTGTGCCACCCCACCCCATCCCCTCACTGACATTCTCACTCAATGTGTCCACCACAACTCCGCACAGAGTTGTCCTGCAGGTTTAAGAAAATCTATCTGATTGAGAAAGGGACGGAGTGTGGCAAATGTTATTCAAGGCTTAGCCTTTCACTGCTTATTTCCATAGTAACTCTTTCATGACAAACAGAACATCTTAGGCTGGTGCATAAGACTGTAATGTTTTCTGCGAGTTCAAAAAACACACACTATACATAATGGAGACTTAAGTCATCATAAATAATATAATCTGCTCCACTAATCACTGCAGTCTGTCAATGTTGGGGTAACTTTCTTAATCCACAACAGTAGAAATCACGTGGTTTTGTAGCATTGCTGCCTTGTTTAGACAAAAGCATTCCATTCTATTCCTTCCCTTAAATTAGCAAAAAGACACATTTTCTAGTCATCAGTAATGGTGCAGGATAGGAATGATCAGTGGTGTTCACACACTAATCGATGACAAGCAAGTGGATGATGCACATAAGGCCAACCAGTAATTTTTCTGATTTGGCTTGTGGTTCTCATATTCTTCATTGTTGAACCTTCTCCATTGCATTCAAATGCTCCACAATGAGGGAATGAGCATGAGGGACACAATTGTGGGGGTGGGGGATGTTTTAAAACCAATTTCCATCAATTGACTTAAGAGTGTGCTTTTATTTTGCACAATAATGCCATTGGCTTCATAGCCATTCTTGAATGCCTGTTGAAATGTTAATATGTATGTCATGCTGTGTTGTTCTGTTATTGAAAAAAAAAACATGTTTCTAACCTTATAGACCCATTTATAGTTTTCAACTGTGCACAATATCAGCCACATCACATATCTTTCACACATACTCATATCCTGCAATAGAACACACCTTACAAGACCAAAAGTATATTTTTTCAGTAACTCACAGACTGGTCAAACAATCTTAATTTTTCAACATGATCTTCAGAATGGGTATAAAGTTGAAATCATGACTGTGTAAACAAATGAACAAGTAATATTCAAATCATGGAAATTTCTTTAAAAAGAAAGGTAAATGAGATACTGGTAGTCAGTGAGACAGTGTCTGTAAAAGAGGAGGAGAGATTTGTGAAGATAGAATCAGTGGGAGGAAAAGAGATAGGAGCCTGTGTAGACAAACAGGAAGACTTAGGGACACCATAAATCAGCGTCTTGGTATACATGAACACACAAGTGTGGGAGAGAGAAAATTTTGGTCTGAGGTCTTACACTCTAGTGTATAAGGAAAAACAACTAACTTGGATGCCCCAGAATTATTTTTGAGCTGTTAAGGAGTTGTGGAGTCAGTGAACTTATCAAAGAAAGACAAAAACAGACAGTGTAATTGAGAGAGGTGACATTGTCAGTGGGATATACTGTAAATCAGTGGGAGAAAAATGAGACAGTGGGGGAGAGCCATACACATAGACAGTGACAGTGACAGTGAGGGGGAGGTGGTGAGCATGAAGGCTTCACTAGAGGGAGAGACCGGATGAATGAATTTAGGTAATTGCGTGTTAAAACAGTGGGAATATGTTCACATTGCAAAAACGTTTGGTGAGGAAGGCAAAATGTGGACTGGGGTAGCTGGTTCCTCACTCTACTGTCAGTATTTTAAAGAGGAAAATATTCATCTTTCATGTGCTCCAATAGGGGCATTTTACCAGTTGTTTGCCCTATGGTACTATGTGTTGCATGAGATACTGCTGGTGGAACTAGAGTTTATTTTTTTGTTGTTGGTGATGTAGTAGGTTGAATCAGAGAATGTGGTAGTTTAAAAAAGCGTATTGTTGAGACACTATTGAGTGCACTACCTTCGGTTGCATGTTGCATGGAAAGTTAACCTGTATTGTGGAACATGTGGACACTGAAGTGCATAATCTTCTCATTGAGTAGAGGACAGGGATGTAATAAACATTACTTATCAATAATACAGTGTCTGCTAATGCTTCATTTTCTGTACAAAAGGTAATGTTCATCACTCTGATTTTAGATGCTTTTGCTTCATCTGTATTTCTTCCCACAGGAACAAAGCATCAGGTAAATTAGTATCTTGTGTAAAATTTTCTTATTTCATTTCAGGCATAAAAATACATAAGTGTTTTTCTATGAGAGTGTGGAAAGAGAAAAATTCAGGATGGAATGTAACAGTATTATGGGAAGGGAGGTTGCTACTCACCATATAGCAGAGATGCTGAGTTGCAGATAGGCACAACAAAAAGACTGCCATTAAGACCTTCATCAACAATAGTCTCTCTGTTGCGTCTATCTGCGACTCAGCATCTCCGCTACATGGTGAGTAGCAACATTCCTTTTCATAGTATGGAAAGACAGGCTTCCTAATAACAGAACTGACACTGAAAACTAAATTTGCTACCTCCAATAGGTATTTTTTCTTTTTTTCAAAGCACATTTTCTGAATCCATGCTACTGGTACCAACACACATTTTCAGTCAGAATTAGATTTTGCTATTATCTACAGATTTGAATAACATTTAAAAATGTATTTGCAATTTCCACTGTAATTAATTATGATAATTTCACAGAAAGAAAACAGTAGCATGCCCATGTGATGAGCCCTTGCTAAGTTCACACTCTTGTCAAACAGTGTAAGTTAATTGGATAGATAAAAACATCTAATCACCCATCACATTCTTTCGTGTGTGTGTGTGTGTGTGTGTGTGTGTGTGTGTGTGTGTGTGTGTGTGTGTGTGTTTGTGTGTTTTCTGCTGCTGCTTGGCAAGTAGATTTTTTAATCTATCAAATAATTAAATTGTAAAGAAGAAATAGCTCATTTAAAATTAAACACGAAATAGAATTAGACGCAACTGAGGTGAATGACTCATAAAACTGAAGAAGTGAATTGAAACAAAGAATATTATGAAACAGAGTCGCTACTCACTATATAGTAGAGTTGAAATGAAGGATGTCAAGTTGGGCAGCATGCTTAGCAGCAGGGTATCAACTTGTTTCTTGCCACAGTTTGTATGTGGCCATTTATGTGGACAGACAGTTTGTTTGTTGTCATGCCCACAAATAATGCAGCACAATGGCTGCATCTTAGCTTATATAGCACATGACTGGTTTCACAGGTAGCGCTGCCTTCAATGGGGTAAGTGACCTTTGTGACCAGGCTGGCGTAGGTGGTGGTGGTGGTGGTGGTGGTGGTGGGATGTATGGGACAGGTCTTGCATCTAGGTCTATTACAGGGATATGAGAGATTAAGTATGGGTTAAAAGTTCTTCCTAAACACCCAGAATCCTAAAACCCCTCCCCTCATTCAGATTCATTGAAGACATCTTTGTGATCTGGAGCGAGAGTGAGGACACCCTATATGCATTCCTCCAGAACCTCAACAGCTTCTCCTCCTTTGCTTCACCAGGACCTTCTCAAGCCAACAAGCCACCTTCATAGGTGTTGATGTACACTTCAAAGACGGCTACATCACTGTTTGTGCCTATATCAAACTAACTAACTGCAAGTAATACCTTCATTTTGACAACTACCACCCAGTCCATACCAAGAAGTCCCTCCCATACAGCCTATCCACCCATGGTTGCCACATCTGCAGTGATGAGGGGCCCCCCTCGAAATATACCGGGGGTCTCAATGAAGTGTTCAGACAATAATTATCCTCCAAACCTTGTACAAAAACAAATCTTCTGTGTCTTATCTTTGCAGTTTCCCATGACCCCCAAAGTCACACAATCTGGCCACAGAGGATTATTCCCCTCGTAACTCAGTACCACCCAGGACTGGAACAACTGAATTACATCCTCTGCCAGGGTTCCTACAAACTGTCATTGTGCTCTGAAATCAGAAATGTCCTGCCTACTATCCTTCACACCCGTCCCACAGTGGTATTCCTCTGTCCACCAAACCTACACAATATACTCGTCCATCCCAGCACAATCCCTGCTCACAAACCCTTACTTCACGGCTCATATCACTGTAATAGAAGTAAATGCAAGACCTGTCCCATACATCTTTCCACCACCACCACTCCAGTCTGGTCACAAACATCTTATATCCCACCAAAGGCAGGGATATGTGGGAAACCAGTCATGTGATATACAAGCTGAGCTGCAACCAATTTGCTGATTTCAGCATGGGAATGACAAGAAACAAGCTGTTTTTCTGCAAGAATGACCAGTGATAAACTGTGGCCAGGAACTCTCCCTGCAGTATATCCAACGTTCCTGTAACCCTCCTTGCTTTAACCTTCATTAGTCAAATTTCTCACCCATTCAGACCCTTCCTTGTCTCCATTCCAGTGCTACATAGCCCTCATATCACCAACACAAGAAGTCTTCTGAACTCCTTTTGTAGAAATAACTTCCAGGATTTTGCTTTTTTGTGGGTGGCAAAGTCAGTGAAGATATTACTTATCTTTATGACATTATTTGCTAGGTATATACTATTAGACATATATTTTCACTGATAACTTATTCTTGAAGAGAAGTGATGTCTGTGTCTTGTAACTAGTGTGTTCAGAAAAATTAGTGTTTTGATCACTCCTTTTATATTCAAAGCTACGTTTTTACATTTATAATAGCTACCACAGCTAAGGCTAAGTATCTATGGCTGGATGACATGACTGGCATTGCAGTAATAGAGCTTACAAAACAACTTTGCTAATTAATGCAAGTATCTATTAAACCTGACTCTGTCAAAATCCTGACTGTAATTGGAGATTAGCCATCACAAATGTACAGATACCGTTTTTCGATGTACTATTTTTCTTCCTCCTCATGAGATGGTGTACTGGAGACAATTGCATTGTTTTCCTTATTAGTAGTTTCTTGGCATAATTTAAGTGTTTACAATTATTTATGGAGCTGTGTTTTGAATACTGGGAGAGAGGGGGATTAATGAAGAATAGTCAGCAAGAATAAGGTTTCTATGCTTTACTTTATGACATATGAGAGCTGATTACCTCTGAAATTAAGAGGCTAGGAGAAAATAGTGTAGTAGAAACAACTGAAACACATAGGAGAAATGTGCACACACATTTGGAGAGAATTTCTAATAAGTATCCGAAGATAATGTACGTACAGTATCACTGTCCCTTTGCTCTTAATATATTTCCCATTAAGACTTTCACTACAGTCTTTTCCCAGGCCAATGTGTTTGTCTTCCTGCCTCACCTCTCTACAGGGAGTCCAGTAGGGAACTGCATTGCCCCATCTGCCACCCACTCTCATGGTCATTCATCCCACCTATTGTGGATGATCCATGCACAAGGTGAGAAATGTGCTCAGGTTGTCATGAACATCAGAACGTCATTGCAACACAGAAGGCACATTATAATGTTGGGCATGTTAAATGGCTTCCTAGTGCAAAAAAACATCACAATAGTCCTGTTATGCTGTAAGGTTGTCACTAATATGAGCTAAGCTGAGCACTGCAAGCTGCACTGATGATGTCCTAGATTCCAATGTTGCTGTGCTCAGAGGAATAGTTGTGAATGTTAAAGCAAGGCAAGGTAAAGAATGCCCTGATCCAATGAAAGATGTTTGATAATATGAGAACATTTCTTGAAACTCTAGTTCAGCACTCTGTTTGTAACAACTGATAGGCACTGTTGTAGGTATCTAAAGAGTAGGTTGCACTAATGATGCCAATATTGTGGGCTGCATTCTTACTAATATAGACATGGCACTCAGAATTAGATAGACGATGTCAAGTCTGGGACTTGGGTTGGCTGGTGAGCCATTGTGCAGTGGTCTATGAAGGCTGTGAAGAGCACAGGAATACTGGAAAATTGTCCAGTGTCATGTGGTCCCTATACAGAAACTATACAATGGCTGTCACGGGCAAGATGATCTGCTCTGAGTTTGTTTCAGGTTTATTAACATGCCAGCAACAGGCAGCGCTCTGTTGAATGTCTCAAGACAGCATTGTGAAGTACCAGTCAAATGGTACACTTCCACCTCATTCCTATGATGTCTTCTACTCCATCCTGTTCCCATACTCATAAAATTTCTTCCTGCCTCACCTTTACGAAGAATGAACCTGAGAAACAACCCACATCATCTGCTACACAGTCTCCTGGCTATGTGTATCCATCTGTAAGTAAAGAAAGGAGGATTACATTGTATGTTGACAATAAAAGTTTATTTGCCCCTGGCAGTATTCAGATAGCCAGCTTGCAACTGGAATAAAGTTCCGGCTTTGTGGAACTTGGTTAGTAATTTTCACTGTCGTACATAATTGGCTAGATTAGATGCTCAGTTATTCACTGATCACTAGGCACTCTAAAAGATACAAATAATTGATTCTGTTCTTTGTAATGTCATGTTGAAACAGTCTTCATTTATTAACTGTTTGTTTGACTTTTGCAGATTAAGTATTTTTTATATTAACACACAATTTCCTTTTTTGTCAATCAGGCCCTGTTGCCGACGAAGCCCCACGTCCTATAGCTCAGGTGAGTGAAAGTAGAGGAAGCACAACTGAGACTGTCAGAGAGAGGGTGAGTTTCACCAGCAGCAAAGAAGTTTAGCTTTTTGGCATGTAATGAACCCCCCCCCCCCCCCTCTCCCCTCTGTTTCCTGGCCTCATTCCAGGGTGCTCACAGTTTTCATTAGCCCATGGGTTTTAGCCCTTCTGTGGGCTGCCCTGCACACCCCATTTTAATTAATCAACTCCTTTCTACATATCCTATATATCTTCACTTCATACTTATTATTTTCTTCACTCCAATCTTTCCTGACACCACAACCTTCGCAACTCCATTTGCACTGGTAACTCGGGTCTATTATTACAATGTAATTACCTACTGAAAAGTCACAAAAATTTTTCAAAGAATACTCGCATACTGGCTAATGACAGTAATGGGTGCAACAGATCTAGGGCATGGCACTTCACTGAGCAAGAATGAGATAGCATGGAATGAACCACTCAAATCAACAGGTACATTGAAGCCTGATGAAGGAACTATCATTGTCACACTCTGCAGAAATTGTTCATGTATTTGCAGCAGATTTCATGCAAGAGAAAAAATTCTGAAAGTGAATAAAAGTTTAAACCCACTATTTGACCTGGAATATGACTTTCTGTCAGTAACCATCATTCATTGGTACTATAGACATTGAGAAATATGTAACATTAACCAAGAGATCGGTTACACCACAGTTGATATTCAGTAAACATGATAATTACCACCTACAGTTGTCTAAAATATTTAGTTATTGCAGTTACATGCCAATTACCTTTTTAAACTGATAATGGAGTCACTCTTCTTGCTATTATCATAGCCAGATGAACTTGAAAAAAATCTTATTAGAATACTATCTGAACCATTAAATAGATTTTTCGTGCACTTCATAGAGAGGTCTTCTTTTCTTTGGGTATCATATGTTTAACTTGTGTCGCTTAGTAATTCAATAAACCTAACATCATATTTGATAGCTCATATATCACAGGTTGTGCTGGGAGAAGTAAAAGACATTTAATAAACATACATTTGTCAAAAATTCAGAGCAGGCTGAGAGCTAGAGCAGAGAGCTATCACAGTCAACTAGGAATGAGCGGCCAAATTCCCCAAGTGGAGTTAGCTAATGACTATGCACCAAGGTAAATGTCGACAGTTTACACTGGTAACTAACAGGTTTTAAACTTAATGTATTTAGAATTGGTAATAAGGATGCAACATTTGAGCGAGTAGTTAGTTATAATGAGCAGGAACCTCAGACTCTATAAATGTACCTTATCCTCCTGAGCTCAATAAATTCACCGAATTGAACAGACTACTGGTTCCTGCCCAAATTGCGGCACTCTGACATCGAGCATGTCAGATGAGCAACTTCGCTTCACTCGAGTGACTGGTAGGGGCAGCAGACTGCCAGTCAACTCAGACGCCGTGCGACAACAGAGGTGCCACCATAGCAAAAGGCAAACATGCCTCTGCTCTGGACACAGGGAACAAGAACACATCATTTCCTGCCAAAGCTACCCTGCCAACACACACCAATGGGAACAGAATTCTGCACAAATAAAGCTTCACACAAGAAGGGGCAGGAAGTAGAAAATGTGAACAAAACGCACAAGTGACTAGCAATGTAATTGACATTGTTTAAAATTTCTGTTATTCAGAATTGAAAATATCAGCACCTGCTGATAAGATAACTCAAGTGTACACATGTACCAAGATCACTTTGCCTCTGACATAGATCACGTTACAATTGATTCCCTTCATGAGACTTACAACAGGGAATACTCTTACACTTGCATGACATATTACCTGGAACACAAATTGTAATTAATAACACTGACTGATGATCATGCACTCAGTCACTCATAGGTGCATTAATGTAACAGATGCAATTTTAGATAACACAAATGTAAAAGAACAACACTTTACTCCACTCAGTTGTGAAGGAGCCATACATTGCAGGATTCCAGCCAGGGTATTATTGCATCCTACACACTCAGGTGATCATTGAGGAGCCATAAAATTTAAGCTTGTAGAGTAAGCCAGTTACTTGCCAATCTGGTTGCTTGCAATGTCCGTATGTCTTCATGCAGCTCACCGCTATCTGGCCTTATGACTGATTCAACCTTCAGCAGCATCTTGGGACCTGCACCGGACAGTGGGAGTCTGCCAAAAGCAACAACTTGCCAGCCACATGTCCACACGCCAATCGTTCTTCAGGACCCACCAAACCAACACACATGTGCAAGTGTTGCTATGACTCAGACATGATTTAATCCTTCTGTCTTCCACAGTTTGTTCAAGAAAGTCGGTGTCAGTTTTCACAAAGCGTAATATGAATGGCCACCTTGAAAACATTTTGTGCTCTACCATTTGATACTCCTTCACATACATAATCCAACACAGTTCTGTCTCTTAAAGCACTGGATGATCAGTTCTTATGGAGATAGTCCTCGCCTTCTGAATGTACAGAGAAACTTTTGCTCTCAGCAACTTGTCGATCTTGCCAGGTGACCGAAATTCTAGATCGATAAGTTTTATATGTGTCAAATCCAACACACTGTTTAATTTTGCTGAAGGTAACTGACATCTTGTCTTGATCCCAGACAGAAGGTGAAATGAAGAGGTTTATACAGAAGTCAACTTAAACAGAGACGTGCTGCTTTGTTTCTGATATGATTCCACCTGTTCCTTGAATGTATACTCTACTGTGCCATCCGTGAAGTCAGAGGCACTACTATCTATCAACCATGTTGTCACTGTTGTAAGCAGCACTTGTTTGTCTCGGATGATTATAAGTGAGCAGTAATGCAATGTACTTGATGGATGTATACCATTTTTTGTGTTTCATGTCACTAGGACAATCCTTCCTTGTTCCATCTTGTGTGTTTTATTTCTGTGTGTAGCAATGTGTGGTGCCCTTTTTGACAAGCATGACGGCATACATAAGTGCAACTAGAAGCCCTACAATCACCCTTTGAACAATTGTTGAACAATTTGTTCGGCATCACTATAGGTTTGTGTTCACTACACGTGGCTTGCCTGAATTTGCTGCACTTCTGCAAAGCTTGAGTCAAGTGACGCATGACATACGCAACACTAGCAGCGACTAGATTCATCTCAAACACCCTAAGTGCTTGACATTGCAGGTGGTCCGCTGTTTGTTCCCATATGTGCTGTGTCATGGTAGTACTGTAGCCTTGATAATTTCAGATTTGCATTTATTTTTGAGAAAAGCACATCTCCATTCTAATGTCAGAAAGCTATTGAAACTCAGGCGGGTTTTAAATTTTGTTGTTACAGACTGGTCAACTTTTTTCTATAAAGAGCAGTGATGTAATTACATCTTGAAAGGATACATTTAGTTGTAATGCCATCAGCACATGAATATTGCTTGAAGTAGTGCATTAAGTTCACTTGCACCTTCCCCAGTTGCTGACAGAAATGGTAACAGCTTCTTCAGATGTGCTGATGCAATCAGTCTAGGGTTATTGTATGTGTTGCAAACTGTATCAGATGGTTATTTAGCAGTGTCCTGTAATTCATAATTATTTACCACAAGACTCAAAACTGTCACTAAAATGCCTGCACTACTTTACATTATCATTCCCTCTAGGCAGACAATAGCCACCCCCCCACCCCCTTCCCAAGGGGGTTACCGTTCCTTCGTGTTAGTTCATGCGTGGTGCACATGTGGCTCTGAGCTAATGCAGCCTATTCTTCCTTACTGTCCGCATTTGTCACCCTGCCCTCCCGAGCTAATGTGGCCCTCCTTCCTTTCCGGGCTGCATACCTTCCCTTCCCTTTCCGCATCCCTCCCCCATCTTCGCCCCCCCACCCCTCACCACTCTTTCCTTCCCTTTCTCCCCCTCTGGGAGTACGGTATGTGCCTACGTCCGGAGACGGACACTCGAAACTGTTCCAAATTCCTTGCTTTTACACTTGCAAGTCCTCGTCCTTCCTCTGTCCTTCTCCTTTCCTTACCCTTTCCTTCCCTCTTCTCCTTGCCCTTTTCTCCGCTGCGGCGTTTGAGACCCCCTTTTCTTTCCTTTCCCTTTCTCTTTTTTCCTCCCTGTGCGTGTCTGAAGGCCGACCCACGCACTTCCATGCGTAGCCGGTGACGGGGTAACGCGTAATTCCCCGCCCCGGGTAGACAGGTAGGACACGTACGTACCCCCTGGTAACGGCCAGGCCCAGGGAGGGGTGATTACCCGAGCTGATACCTTCCGAAAGTGCCGATTGGTCCCTCCGTCCGTTTGTTGGGAGGTGTGACCTGAGGTGTGAACAATCACCTAAGGCGGGTGTGCCCTCGGTGAGGGCCCCCACAAGGGAGGAGCGCGCCATCGGAGACGCCGGTAATCATGGGGGATTCTTCCGCAATGGTTTCCTCACCTTCCACTATGTCTGCTCACAAACGTAAGTTCACTGAGTCTCAGCCACAGACGGTTCTTCCATCGTTGCCACAGTTCCTTGTTGTTTCTCGGTCTGACGAAGGTCACGACTTTTCCACGGTCAACCCTTTCATTATTCAGAAAGGTGTCGACGCAATTGCGGGTCCTGTAAAGTCTTGTTCCAGATTACGGAATGGTACCCTGTTGTTGGAAACACACAGTGCCCTCCAGGCTCAAAAATTGCTGCGTACTTCTCTGCTCCACACCTTCCCTGTCCGGGTGGAACCGCACCGTACTTTAAATTCCTTGCGTGGAGTCGTTTATACACGTTCCCTCAATGGATTGTCTGACGAAGAAATTCAGCACTACCTGTCTGACCAGGGCGTCACCGCTGTTCATCGGGTTATGAAAAGGGTTGACTCGAACATCATTCCAACCCGCACTGTCTTCTTGACATTTGACAAAGTTCAACTCCCATCAAAAATCAAAGCAGGCTATGAGATAATTTCCGTTCGCCCTTATGTCCCAAACCCTACACGTTGCTATCGATATCAGCGGTTCAATCACACCAGCCAGTCCTGTTCCAATCCGGCCAAATGTGTCACGTGTGGCAAGGATGCCCATGAGGGTGCTTGTCCACCTCCATCCCCTCACTGCATCATTTGTATGGGTGACCACGCTGCTTCCTCTCGAGATTGCCCCGTTTTTAAGGATGAAAAGCTCATCCAGGAAATAAGGGTGAAGGAAAAGGTGTCGACCTTTGCTGCTCGAAAGTTACTCGCCAGTTGACAGCCCACCGTGCCTCAGAAAGGAAAATACAGCACTGTCCTTGCTTCTCCTCGGCCAACAAAGGAGGCGGCCATGCAGACTTGCGACCTCACATTTAGTACCACGGTCGTCAGATCGGCCAGTGCAAAGATCGCCTGTTCAACCTCACCACTTTCGCCTGCCCACTCTATGGCTCACCCTTCGTCGGGTTCTGCTAAATCTCGAGCCCAAAAGTCAGACGCCAAGTCCTCGAAAAAAGAGCATTCTCGTGAAGAGTTTTTACGTACTGCAACTTCACAACCATCGGTTCCTCCTTCATCTAAACATCATACCTCCAAGAAGGCTACGAAGAAACACAGTTCCTCTCCTGCGTCCCAACTACAGCACCACCTGGCGGAAATCGCCCTCGGCCATCTTCTATGTCGCCAAGGCGCACTGCTGGTGGCCGGTCAACTGGCCGATCGTTGGTGGCAGGAGCTGCTCCTGACCAACCTCTGGATCAGGATCTTCTGCCTTCGACTGAATGCCATTCCATGCTGTCGGTCGCAAGCTCTGAGCAGTCGTTGAGTTGACAGAACCCTTGGTCACGTTTCTCCATTTTCTGTTCACCCTATGTCCATTATCCACTGGAATATCCGCGGCATTCGCGCCAATCGGGATGAATTGTCGATCCTCTTACGATCCTACTCGCCGGTCATCTTCTGTCTTCAGGAAACAAAGCTGCGTCCCCATGACCACTTTGTTCTCCCCCATTTTCAGTATGTCCGATTTGATCTCCCTTCTGTTGAAGGCACTCCAGCAAATGGAGGACTCATGATTGTTCTCCATGATACTCTCCATTATCACCCAATCCCCTTAAACACTTCCTTCCAAGCTGTCGCCGTCCGCCTTTCCCTTTCTGGATACACGTTCTCTCTATGTACGGTATACATTCCATCGTCTACACCACTGGCACGAGCTGATCTCCTTCATCTTCTTGATCAGCTTCCACCCCCCTATTTGCTGGTTGGGGACTTCAATGCCCACCACCCGCTTTGGGGATCTCCACATCCTTGTCCACGTGGCTCACTATTGCTAGACGTCTTCCACCAAGCGGATCTAGTCTGCCTCAACACTGGGGTCCCCACATTTTTGTCTGCCTCCACGGCCAATTTATCTCATTTGGACCTTGCGGTCGGTACTGTTCCGCTAGCTCGGCGCTTCGAATGGTTCGCCCTAGATGATACACACTCGAGTGACCACTTTCCATGTGTTCTTCGACTGCAGCCTCAACTGCCATATATGCGCTCGCGACGCTGGAAGTTTGCCCAAGCCGATTGGACACTTTTTTCGTCTCTAGCGACATTCAATGACCGTCGCTTTCCCAGCGTCGACGATGAGGTCACACATTTTACCGACGTTATTCTCACAGCTGCGGAACGTTCAATACCACGCACCTCCGAATTGCCCCGGCGCCCCCCAGTTCCTTGGTGGAACGAGGCATGCCGTGACGCAGTACGTGAGCGGCGACGTGCTCTTCGCATTTTCCGTCACCATCCAACTTTGGCCAACTGTATCCGATATAAGCAGCTCCGTGCGCGATGCCGTCGCGTCATCCGCGATAGCAAGAAGGCAAGCTGGCAATTCTTTATTAGCTCATTTAACACCTTCACTCCCTCCTCGGAAGTTTGGAGTCGGCTTCGACGGTTCTCAGGCGCGTCTAGTTTCTCCCCGGTCTCTGGGCTCACTGTCGCGCATGATACCTTAGTGGACCCCGTCGCAATTTCTAACTCATTGGGTCAGCACTTTGCTGAGATTTCGAGCTCTTCAAATTACCCGCCAGCGTTTCTCTCGAAGAAACGTGCAGCGGAAGTGCAACCTTTCGCTTTCTCCTCTCAAAATCGCGAAAGCTACATAACTGTTTTCTCCATGCAGGAACTCCAACATGGGCTCTCTTCTTCTCGCTCCTCCGCCCCAGGACCGGATGGTATCCATGTCCAAATGTTGCTGCATTTATCAACCCATAGCCTGCGTTACCTCCTTCGCCTTTATAATCGAATTTGGACCGACAGTACCTTTCCCAGGCGATGGCGGGAAGCTATTGTCGTTCCCGTTCCGAAACCTGGAAAGGACAAACATCTCCCCTCTAGCTATCGCCCCATTTCTCTCACGAGTAGTGTCTGTAAGGTTTTGGAGC
The DNA here is from genome assembly GCF_021461395.2 of Schistocerca americana. NCBI lineage: Eukaryota > Metazoa > Arthropoda > Insecta > Orthoptera > Acrididae > Schistocerca > Schistocerca americana. The sequence continues at coordinate 325,523 of NW_025725166.1, read as the reverse complement.
GCATGGTGAATTACCGTTTAGCTTGGTGGCTGGAATCCCGCAGTCTTTTAACACCAGCCCAATGCGGATTCCGAAAGCATCGTTCTGCCGTTGACCATCTTGTTGCTCTCTCCACTTATATCATGAACAATTTCCTCCGGAAACGCCAAACGGTAGCAATATTTTTTGATCTGGAGAGAGCATACGATACCTGTTGGAGGACAGGCATCCTCCGCACACTGTTCTCTTGGGGCTTTCGAGGCCGGCTGCCCCTTTTTCTTCGCGAATTAATGGCAGAGCGCACATTTAGGGTGCGGGTGAACACTACTCTCTCCCGTACTTTCTCCCAAGAAAACGGGGTACCCCAGGGCTCCGTGCTGAGTGTTGTACTGTTTGCCATCGCCATTAATCCAATTATGGATTGTCTCCTTCCTGATGTCTCGGGCTCCCTCTTTGTGGACGATTTTGCGATCTACTACAGCTCTCAACGGACCAGCCTTCTTGAAAGACGTCTTCAAGGATGTCTCGATCGCCTCCACTCGTGGAGCATCGAAACAGGGTTCCGTTTCTCACCCAGTAAGACCGTTTGTGTTAATTTTTGGCGACGTCAGGAGTTTCTTCCGCCCTCCTTACATCTAGGTCCTGTCAACCTTCCGTTTTCCGACGTCGCTAAATTCTTGGGTCTTATGTTTGACAGAAAACTGTGCTGGTCCGCCCACGTTTCCTATCTTTTGGCTCGCTGTCTGTGTTCCCTTAACACCCTCCGTGTCCTGAATGGTATCTCCTGGGGAGCGGACCGAGTGGTCCTTCTCCGCCTCTATCGCGCCTTAGTGCGCTCGAAATTGGATTATGGAAGCATAGTCTACTCCTCTGCTCGGCCGTCTATTCTTCGGCGTCTCGACTCTATCCACCACCGTGGATTACGTTTAGTGTCTGGAGCTTTTTACACCAGCCCTGTGGAAAGCCTTTATGCTGAGACTGCTGAACCTCCGCTATCCAATCGGCGGGCAGTCCTTCTGAGTCGTTATGCTAGCCATCTGTCTTCCATGCCTGCTAATCCAGCCCATGACCTTTTTTTCGACGCCTCCTTTGATGTCTGGTATGCAGGCCGCTCCTCCTCCCTACTACCCCCGGGAGTCCGCTTCCGTCAAATGCTCCATTCTCTTTCCTTCCGCTTTCCTAAAACCTTCTTGACAACTTGGGGTACAGCACCGCCTTGGCTCTGTCCCCGGATCGACTTGCTCAGAGAACTATGTCAATTTCCCAAGGATGGTACCCCTACACTTGTTTACCGTCGGGCATTTGCTGCTCTATGTGCACAAATGACGGAAGCCACATTTATTTACACCGATGGCTCAAAAACATCGTTAGGTGTAGGGAGTGCCTATATTGTTGGCGACACCCCAAATCACTTTCGGCTTCTCGACCAGTGTTCGGTTTATACTGCGGAGCTTTACGCTATTCTCCAGGCTGTCCACTACATCCGCCGCCATCAGCGGATACAGTACGTAATCTGCTCAGATTCTCTCAGCTCTCTCCTAAGTCTCCAAGCTCTTTACCCTGTGCACCCTCTGGTCCACCGGATTCAGGACTGTCTGCGCTTGCTCCACCTGGGGGGCGTCTCAGTGGCGTTCCTCTGGCTCCCGGGACACGCTGGTATCTGTGGAAATGAGGCGGCCGATATAGCGGCCAAGGCTGCAGTCTCTCTTCCTCGGCCAGCTATTCAGTCTCTTCCGTTTACCGATCTACGGAGCAGTTTATGTCGCCAAGTTTCTCATTTATGGCATGCGCATTGGTCAACACTTCCCCATAACAAATTGCGGGAAGTGAAAGCCCTTCCTTGCGCATGGACCTCTTCCTCCCGAACGCGTCGTCGGGAGGAGGTAATTTTAGCTAGACTCCGGATAGGGCACTGTCTTTTTAGTCATCGACATCTTTTAACCGGAGATCCTCCCCCACTCTGTCCCCACTGCTCTCAGCCGTGGACGGTCAGACACCTTTTAATTGAATGCCCCTATTTTAATCCGTTACGCTCCCGTCTACAGCTATCGCCTGATCTATCGTCGATTTTAGCAGATGACACGCGCTCAGCTGACCGCGTTTTACAGTTTATTAGTGACAGTGAAATGACGTCAGTCATTTGAAGCTTTTTTTTGGGGGGACAACCAACCCCTTTCTATAGTGGATTTTTAAGCATTCCTTCTGCCTTTAGTTTCTCAAAATTTATGACTTTGTTCCTATTGCTGCTGGTTTTAAATTTCGTTTTTCTCCTGTTTTCTACGTCACGGGCTGGGCGCTAATGACCATAGAAGTTTTGCGCCCAAAAACCACAAAAAAAAAAAAAAAAAAAAAAACCCCTGCCCTCCCTCCCTATCCCTGCTCACTCCCAGTTACCCTCTCCTACCCCTTTCTTGGTGCTCTGATTCATCTTGACATGGCCAAATACCTGGTTCCCTTTATTGTTTACTATTCATTGCCACAATGCCATTGTTTTTGTGGAAAATATTGAGGAAAACTTTCTTGATCAGAGCATCTTCTGCCACCCAATCGGCAGCTCTTTGCACCTGTGATCATATTGGCAATGTCCCAGTTTGTTTTATCCCTCACTAATCTCTGAATATGGTGTAGAGAGTGATTTTTCATTGGGATCTCACCCTGCAAAAGGATTAGGAACTCTGGGCTAATCTGGAGAGGTGTGAATTTGGTTTGGCATGTGGAGAAGGGCCACAAAGACAACCGCATCCATACTGGTGCCTTCATTCTAGCTTTTTTGGGGGATACCCTCCCAGAGAAAGTCAAGGTTATGTGCCGAAGTTGTGATGTGAAGCCATACACCCCACCACCTATGCGGTGCTTCTGGTGGCTGCAATTTGGGCATATGTTTTCCTGGTGAATGGTAGACCCTCTGTACACTCACTGTGGACAACCATTCCATGAGGGAAGCCCCTGTGTTCTGACACCTGTGTGTGACAAATGTACTGAAAGCCACTCCCCTCACTCGCCAAATTTGCCCGGCGTATAAGAGAGGAAGGAGATCCAAGAATACAAGTCATCGAATCGCCTGTCTTATACTGAGGGTTACCAAAAGTATGAGATACTCCATCCAGTGTCACTATCTTCAACTTATCTCTCTTTTACTTCATTTCCTCCTCCTACCTCTCCCTTGCCCAGCCCCATCCACCTATCCCCTCTCCCTCCCCCTACCCTAGCAGTTGCCACAACCTCCTGTCTGGGTCTGCTCCCTCTCTCCAGCTGAAGAAGTGCGCCCCTTCTCTGGCACCTGCCAGTGATTGGGCTCCCTTACAAGGCCCCTTTGCCCAGCTCAGTTCAGGCTGGAAGACTCCTACCATCACTCACAGTGCGTTTGTTCATCCAAAGGTCACCCGCTCTCTTTCAGTCACCTGTACTCCCTCTGTGCTCTACCCTCCTCCAGCTCTGAAATAGGAATAGGAGGAGGAGAAAACGGACAGGAAGAAACATAAATCCTAAGACAAGGTGCCCCCCCCCAACCACTGTCCCCAGTAATGCCACCTCCTGCCTTGCAACCTGTGCCTGAGATCTTATCTTATTTACGGATGTCACCTCACCCTTGTTGGTGAAGGCCACTGACCAAGTGACATGGTATCCTCATTTTTTTTTTTTTTGTGTAATCTGGATTCTGGCCACACAGTCATCCACTGAAATTGCCAAAGTTACTATCCTCACCTACCAGAAATGCAACCTTCTGTCGGAACTGTACTGGCCACAGGGAAGCTTCTGGTGGGATCTGCACTTTGGTTCACTCCAATGTCGTAGTCACCGGATCCCACTAAGTACCTACCGGGAAGCTATAGTGTTTAGAGTGCATATGTCTCTGGCAATCACCATTTGCAGTGTCGACCTCCCTCCAGGTACAATAATTCCTTACTTTGCACTGTGTACCTTAATCCAGCAATTCACACCCCGTTTCTCATCCTTGGGACTTCAATAGCCACCACCCAGTGTGGGAGAGTGACACTTCAATGGGTAGGGGTCTCCTAATTGACCAGCTTATTACTGACCTGAATTTGTCTCTCCTCAATGAGGGATCCCCTACCCAATTCAATGCTCTTAATGGCACCTTTACCACTATCAATCTCATGATCACCTCTCCTGCTCTCATAGCTTCCCTACATTTGTCAGCCCATGATGATGTTTGTGACAGTGACCACTTTCCAGTGGTTCTATTGTTCCCCTGCTGCCGCCAGGCAGACAGGCCCCCAAGTTACGAATTCCGCAGGGCCAATTGCCCTTTGTATACATCTGCTGTGCACCTCTACACCTCCCTGTCGAATTGCATTGATGCGGTCTGCAAGGCATCTCTGCCACTGTTCTTCACACTGCTGCCCCCCCCCCCCCATCAACATGTCCCCTCATCGTTGATGGGTACTTTGGTGGGCCAAGGATGTCACAGTCACTGTCTATAACTGCTGACATGCACTGCAGCATTTTAAGCAACACATTTCAAAGACGAACCTCTTCGCTTTTAAGTGTGTTCATGCGAAGGCTCATTACCTTATTAAGTAGTGTAAAAAGGAATGCTGGGAGAAATATGTGCCCCTCCGGGGACATACGCCTCTTCATTGCAGGTTCAGTCCAAGCTCCGTACTGTTCTTGGCTGCCAGCGACAGTCAGTATTCCATTGCCTTAACCTTAACGGTGATTTGTGCACTGATCCATCGGTCCTCGCAGAACACCTTGCTACACGACACTTTGGGACGGTATTGGCATCATCTTCCTGTCCTCCTACATTTCTCCAGCAGAAATGCAGTGTTCACTATGCCCCCCCCCCCCCAAACCAATCTGTTCATAACACACAACACTAAGTGAGTGCTATAGTCAAGCAGGCTCTTACCTCTTCATGGGACATGGCAGCTGGCCCATATTCTGTCCGCAACCAGATGGTCTATTATCTTCAACTGCATTAGGTTCACAGCTGCTTTTCTGTCACAATGATGAAACAGTATAGTTCTCCCTGTCCTTAAGGCCAGAAAGAACCCAATGGCCTTGACAGCTACCACCCAATTAACCAGACAAATGTACTACGTAAACTTCTCGAGAGGATAGTTAGCTACACATTATGTTGTGTACTAGAATCTCCGGGCCTTTTGTCCCTATATCTCTGTGGCTTCCAAGTGAAATGATCTCCAACTGATCATTTACTTGGGTTGGAAAAAGTTACGCAACAGGCTTTTACTCACAACCAGTGCCTAGTTGTGGTCTTCTTTTTACCTACATGTGGCACACAACATGGCTTGGTGCCATCACATTTTAGTTACCAACCATGACTGAGGCTTCCATGTGCCCCTTCAGATTTTTATCCATGAGTTTTCCTCTGAGCGGCTCTTCTGGTTCCAAGTTGGAACTTCCCTCAGCACCCCTGGAATTCTGCAGAATGGTATCCCACATGGTTCTGTGGTAAGTGTCACACTCTTCCTCCTAGCAGTCCACGGGCTTGTGACCCCTATTAGGCCTCTGGTTACTCTGGCATTGTACGTCGATGATTTTTGCATATGATGCAGCTCCCAGTAAGTAGCATCTGGTGAGTGTCTGCTCTAAGATGCCATCCCATGGGCCTCTGCATGGGCCACCACCTATTGGTTCCAGGATTCTCCCAAAAAAATGTGGGTAATGCATTTTTATCGCTGATTCACAGTACACCCCAACTCAGAATTTTATTTAGGTGAACAGCTTCTCGATGTTGTAGCACAGTCCTGTTTCTTGGGCCTTACTTTTGATAACCAGCTGACATGGCTGCCCTTCATTTGCCACCTAAATACTGTATGTATATGGAAGCTTAATGCTCTCCACCTCCTGGCCCTTGCATCTTGGGGTGCAGACTGTGTCACTTTTCTCCATCTTTACTGTGGCCTGGTCTTCTCCAGACTGTTGTGGTGGTCAGGTTTATGGCTCAGCAGCTCCTTCCACTTTGAAACTGCTTGACCCTCTTCACCATTGTGGGGTTCATCTGGCTATTGCTGGCTTTCTCAGTAGTCCCATTGATAGTCTCCTCACAGAAGTGGGGATTCCCCCTCTACACACATGACTGAGCAAACTACTACTTTCTTAATCAGTCATCATTCGCCAATTCCCTGACCATCCGATGTATCCTGTACTCTTCGCCATTGAGGACTGTCTCCCTCCTGACACCCGTTCTTGTGTGGGATTGCCGGTTGGCATGCGTATCACTTCCTTATGTCGGGATCCCCGTCTCCACTCGCTGTAATGTACTTCACATCTTTCCTCCCATACCCCTCCCACCCATGGATGGTAACTAGACCATGAATTATGACTGATCTATTCCAGGGTCCTAAGATTCGTGTCAACTCTTTAATTCTCCGCTGTCTTGTATGTGCCATCCTTGGAGTGTTCTAGGGTGCCACAATTTTTCACACTGATAGTTCTAAGGCAGTAGATAAGGTGGGATACACTTTCATGTCTCCTACTGCCTTAGAACACCATTTTTTGTCAGGATCAATTAGTGTGTTCACAGCAGAGTTTCTGGAAATTCACAGAGCCCTCCTTTTTTATCTCAGGCCTCCCTCCACAGTGTTTTAATGTGTTCAGATCCAACGAGCAGCCTGCTGGCCATCGACCTCATCCTTCGGTCTCTGCTATACGTGCCCTTCTCTTGGCCCACGAGTGTGCCACCTGTTCAGATGTCTTTCTCTGGGTTCCAAGTCATTTGAGCAACCCAGGGAATGGACTGGCTGACCGTTTGGCTAGAGAAGCAGATACTTACTGCCATTTCCTTCCATTATTCCAACTGTGGATATGCAGATCTATGCAAAATCTCACTTTACCCAAAATCTGAATGACATCTGGTGTGCTACTGCACATAGTAATAACTCCCCACAATCAAGTAGTCTTCCCCCTGTGGGTGTGCGGTAAGAATAGGCCCGAGGTATTCCTGCCTGTCGTAAGAGGCGACTAAAAGGAGTTTCAACCATTTCGGCCTTCCATGTGATGGTCCCCCTTGGGGTTTGACCTCCATTTTCCAAATTCTACAGAAGTACGAGCCTTTTGGGGTAGGACACCTTACGTGGTGTATCACTGGTCCTCAGTGCACTAAGACCTTGGCACTCAGCATTGTAACTGCATTGTAACCACACCCACTATTCCTCAAATTTGGCCTAAACACCTGATGGGTTGCACAAGTTATGCCCATAGTGCATCCCCATTTGCACCTACGATGATGATGGACTTTACATGGCACCCGAAATCCAGCACGGTAGCCAGCCCATTGTGGTGGGGTCGTCATGTACCCTCTAGGTTATAGCCCCCTGACAACACAGGGATCGTACTGCCGATACCTGAACTGCACCCTCCCCACGTCGGCCAAGGAGTAGATGCCCGTCTCCTTGGGGCATCAGGACTCCCAGCAATGGTCATCCTGCCAGGTGGCCCTTGTTGAGGCTGGGTGGCGCCTGTGGGGTGAGCCCCTGGTTGGAGTGGGTGGTATTGGGGTGGATGTTTTGTAGATGAAATGTCAAAATGTATCAGGTCGATCTGCGGCAGAGTCTTTTGAAAAGAAAGGTACTGTCTCTGGTTCTGGTACTCCTGCCCTTTCCCCCTTGGCCACTCCCTGGGAGGAAGAACAGGCTCGCCGGCTTGGGGCGATATACTTCCCCCGCTATTTAGTCTGTTCTCGGACCAATGGGGGGGACGTTCGCCACCTCCAAGCCCATATTCTTTGTCCAGCACATCTAGGACACCTTTGGGGAAATCAAGGCTCTCAGTAAAATGCGTTCGGGGTCCGTTTATATAAAGACCACCTCCGCCACACAGTCGGCGGCACTCCAGCATGTGACTGACTAGGGGACATCCCAGTATCCATTGTCCCGCATCTGGCACTGAATAGGATGCAGGGGGTTATTTTTCATGAGGACCTCCTGCTGCAATCTGATGAGGAGCTCAGGGCCAACCTGGAGTGCTGAGGCGTGCATTTCGTGCGGCGAGTCCAGCGCAGCCCCAAAGACTGTTGCATCGACACCGGGGCCTTTATCCTCGCATTCGAGGGGGACATTCTCCCGGAGAAGGTAAAGGTGATGTGCTACCGGTGCGACGTGGCACCTTACGTCCCACCTCCTATGCGCTGCTTTCGGTGTTTGCGCTTTGGGCACATGTCGTCACGGTGTGAGGCTGAGCCCCTTTGTGGCGATTGTGGACGTCCTCTTCGTGAGGAACATACATGCACTCCACCACCTCGGTGCATCAATTGTCCTGGCATCCACTCACCTAGATCTATAGACTGCCCCGCGTATCAGATGGAGAAGAAGATTCAAGAATTAAAAGCTTTGGATCATCTCTCTTTTTCTGAGGCCAGGAAGAAGTATGACCACCTCCATCCCGTGACGTTGGCAATATAGTTGGCCTCAGTCGTGTTGCCTCCTTGCACAGTATCCTCACCCCTATCCTGTCCCCCCTCCACCTCCTCACCCCATCTGGGGTTTATGCCTCCGCCTCCCAAATTCCCTCCCTTCCAAATCCTCCTCCCTCGTGGCCCCTGCCCCCTCTGCCCCAGGGGCCACCATTCCTCCTCCTCCTCCCCCTCCACCACCTGAGAAGCGATCCTCTTCTCAGGCGTCCATCGGGCAAATGTTCCAGACCTCGGCTTCCAAGGTCCGGCATTCCAAAATGGAGCCCGCGCGTGAGGACCTTCTTCGGGTCCAGCATACCATCCCCGTGCCTCATCAGACTTCCAAGAAGGCCTCCAAGAAGAAGTCTTTATCCCCCTCTCCACCCTGGCGCGTTTCGTCTGACGCTCCAACCATGAGTCGCTGCTCCCGGCCATCCTCAGTTTGGCCGGGACGCTCTGCTGCCAGGCGCTCAGCTGGCCTCTCGTCGGCGAATGATACTGCCCCTCCTACGCAACCCAGGACAGTGGCCGCAGCTGGCGATGACTCGATGGAACAGGATCCGCCTCCCGCCGGTTGTAGCGTTTTTCCCTCATAACCTGGCCCTCTGCAGCCGTCGAGGTGACCAGCTCTTCCCCCGTTTCATTCCCGCTTTTTTCTGACTAGCGATGGCTTTGTTACATTGGAACATAAGAGGTATTCGATCTAATCAGGAGGAATTACAACTGCTCCTCTGCCTGCACTGTCCGCTCGTCCTTGGTCTCCTGGAAACCAAGTTTCGCCCAACTGACCGTATTGCTTTTACCCACTATACCTCGGAGTGGTATGACCTCACCCCTGTGGACGGTATTCCAGCTCATGGTGGGGTCATGTTGCTTGTTCGGGACGATGTCTATTACCATCCCATCCCATTGACCACCCCACTCCAAGCAATAGCTGTCCGTATTACTCTTTCTGCCTTTACTTTTTCTGTTTGTACCGTCTACACTTCATCGTCATCCGCAGTTAGTCGGGCTGACATGATGCACCTGATTGTTCAGCTTCCTCCGCCGTTTTTATTGTTTGGCGACCTAAATGCCCATCGTCCCCTTTGGGGCTCTCCTGCATCCTGTCAGAGAAGCTCCCTCTTGGCGGATGTCTTCAACCATCTCAATCTTGTCTGCCTCAATACTGGCGCCCCGACTTTCCTCTCGGACTCTACTCGTACCTACCCCCACTTGGACCTCTAGATCTGTTCTACCACTCTTGCCCGTCGATTCGAGTGGTATGTCCTTTCTGACACCTATTTGAGCGACCACTTCCCCTGTGTCGTTCGTCTCCTGCACCACACCCCATCCCCACGTCCTTCGAGCAGGAACATACCGAAAGCTGACTGGGTACTTTACTCCTCCCTGGCGACCTTTCTGGACCACGATTTTCTTAGTTGTGACAGTCAGGTTGAATACTTCACGGCTGTTATCATCAATGCTGCCGAACGTTCCAATCCTCGTACTACCTCTTCTTCACGTCACGTGCTGGACGACGTGTTTTACGCACCTTTCGCCACCATCCTACGTTGGCGAATTGTATTGGATACTAACGACTCCGAGCGCAATGCCGTAGAGTCATCAAAGACAGCAAAAAAGCTTGTTGGGCCTCTTTCATCAGCTCCTTTAACAGTTTTACTCCCTCTTCTATCGTCTGGGGTGGCCTGCGCCGGCTGTCGGGCATTAAGGCCCACTCCTCGGTACCTGGCCTGACCTCAGGTAATGAGGTCCTTGTTGATCCTGTGGCTGTCTCCAACGTATTCGCCGCTTTTTCGCGGAGGTTTCAGGCTCCGCCCATTACCACCCTGCCTTCCTTCCCAGGAAAGAGGCAGAAGAGGCTCGGCGACCTTCCTTTCACTCGCTGAATCTGGAAACTTATAGTGCCCCCTTTACTATGCGGGAACTCGAACGTGCACTTGCACTGTCCCGTTGCTCAGCTCCGGGGCCAGATGCCATTCACGTTCAGATGCTGGCACACCTTTCTCCGGCAGGCAAAAGCTTCCTTCTTCGTACCTACAATCGCGTCTGGACCGAAGGTCAAGTCCCCATGCGTTGGCGTGACACCATCGTTGTTCCTATACCCAAACCTGGGAAGGATAGACACCTTCCTTCTAGTTACCGCCCCATTTCTCTTACAAGCTGTGTCTGTAACGTGATGGAGCGCATGGTTAACGCTCGGTTAGTTTGGATTCTTGAATCTCGACTGCTACTTACCAATGTTCAATGCGGCTTTCGTCACCGCCGCTCCGCTGTTGACCTTGTCGACATTCATCATGAACAACTTGTTGCGAAAGCGCCAAACGGTAGCTGTGTTCTTCGATTTGGAGAAGGCTTATGATACCTGTTGGAGAGGAGGTATCCTCTGCACTATGCACAGGTGGGGTCTACGCGGTCGCCTGCCCCTTTTTATTGATTCCTTTTTAACAGATCGAAAGTTAAGTGTACGTGTGGGTTCCATATTGTCCGACGTCTTCCTCCAGGAGAACGGAGTGCCTCAGGGCTCCATCTTGAGTGTAGCCCTTTTTGCCATCGCGATCAATCCAATTATGGATTGCATTGCACCTAATGTCTCAGGCTCTCTCTTTGTCGATGACTTCGCTATCTACTGCAGTGCCCAGAGAACATGCCTCCTGGAGCGCTGCCTTCAGCGTTGTCTAGACAGCCTATACTCATGAAGTGTGGCAAATGGCTTCCGTTTCTCTGAAGAGAAGACGGTTTGTATCAACTTTTGGCGATATAGAGCGTTCCTTCTGCCGTCCTTACATCTCGGTCCCGTTGTTCTCCCTTTCGTGGAAACAACTACGTTTCTAGGGCTCACATTGGACAGGAAACTTCGTTGGTCTCCACACGTCTCTTATTTGGCTGCCCATTGTACACGTTCCTTAATGTCCTCAGAGTGCTTAGTGATTCATCTTGGGGAGCGGATCGCACTGTCCTGCTTCACTTGTATTGGCCCATAGTCCGATCAAAGCTGGATTATGGGAGCCTTGTCTACTTGTCTGCTCGGCCATCCCTCTTACGCCGTCTCAACTCCATCCACCATCGGGGGTTACGTCTTGCGACCGGAGCCTTCTACACTAGTCCCGTCGAGAGTCTTTATGCTGAAGCTGCCGAATTACCATTGACCTACCGGCGCGACGTACTGCTTTGTCGGTATCCCTGCCAGCTGTTGTCAATGCCCGACCAGCCCTCTTATCAGTCCTCATTTGCCGATTCTCTCGACCGTCAGTATGGGTTGTATCTGACTGCCCTGCTGCCCCCTGGAGACCGCTTCCATCACCTGCTTCGACAATTGGGTTTTGCCCTCCCTACCACCTTCAGAGAGGGTGAGAGCCCGACACCACCTTGGCTCCAGGCTCTGGTTCATATTTATCTCGACCTCAGCTCAGTCCTGAAGGAGGGTACTCCGGCTGATGTATATTGCTCACAGTTTGTCGAACTTCGTGCACGACTTGCTGGTCACACCTTTATTTACACCGATGGCTCCAAAACTGACGATGGTGTCGGCTGTGCCTTTGTCGTTGGGGCCGCCACCTTTAAATACTGGCTCCTCGACCAATGTTCCAGCTTTACGGCCGAGCTTTTTGCTCTCCATCAGGCCGTTCAGTATGCCCGCCGCCACCACCATTCATCGTATACACTCTGCTCTGATTTCCTCAGTGCTCTTAAGAGCCTTGGAGCTCCCTATCCGGTCCATCCTTTGGTGCAACGGATCCAGCAGTCCCTCCATTCTTTCGCTGATGAGGGTCTCCTGTCAGTTTTCTGTGGGTTCCCGGACATGTAGGAGTGCCTGGGAATGAGGCTGCAGTCCTCCTGCCTCGGCCAGCCTCCCATTGCGTCCCGTTATCTGACGTTCATGGGGTTGTTTGTAAGAGGCTTGTGTCGTTGTGGTGGGATGCTTGGTCATTCCTCCAAGGAAACAAGCTCCGGGGGGTAAAACCGCTCCCAACTGCTTGGACATCCTCCTCCCGACCATCTCGGCGAGAAGAGGTCCTTCTGACTAGGTTGTGGATTGGGCGTTGCCGGCTTAGCCACCGCTACCTGATCTCCGGTGACCCAGCCCCGCAGTGCCCTTGTGGTCAAGCATTAACAGTGCGCCATGTTTTATTGTCGTGTCCCCGATTTTGTCAATCTTGTGTTGTCCTGTCCCTGCTATCTACTTTACCGGATATTTTAGCTGATGACGCTCGAGCAGCTGCTCGTGTTCTGCTTTTTATAACTTTGACTGGCTTGTCCAAAGACATCTAACTTTTATACGTCTTTTATCTTCATCTTTGTCAGGACTTTCTGGTGTCCCCCCCCCCCCCCCCCACCCCTTGAGTTTTACTAGATTCCATGTGCTCTAACAACTGTGACTGGGCGCTAATGACCTAAGTAGTTGAGCGCCCTTAAACCCCACCAAAAAAAAAAAAAACCGTGGATTACGTTTAGTATCTACAGCTTTTTACACCAGCCCTGTGGAAAGCCTTTATGCTGAGACTGCTGAACCTCCGCTGTCCGATTGGCGAGCAGTCCTTCTGAGTCTTTATGCTAGCCATTTGTCTTCCATGCCTGCTAATCCAGTCCATGACATTTTCTTCGACGCCTCCTTTGATGTAGGGTATGCAGGCCACCCTTCCTCCATACTACCACCGGGAGTCCCCTTCCGTCAACTGCTCCATTCTCTTTCCTTCCGCTTTCCTAAAACTTTCTTGAGAACTGGGGGTACAGCACCACCTTGGCTCCATCGCCAGACCTGCTTGCTCCGTGATCTTTGTCAGTTTCTGAAGGATGGTACCCCTTCACTTGTTTATTGTCGGGCATTTTCTGCTCAATGTACACAAATGAAGGATGCCACATTTATTTACACTGATGGATCAAATACATCATTTTGTGTAGGGAGTGCCTATATTGTTGGCGACACCCCAAATCGATTTCGGCTTCCCAGTCAGTGTTCCGTTTATACTGCGGAGCTTTACACTGTTCTCCAGGCTGTCCAATAAATCCGTCACCATCAGCGGATACAGTATGTTATGTGTACAGATTCTCTCAGCTCTCTCCTCAGTCTCCAAGCTCTCTACCCTGTCCACCGGATTCAGGACTGCCTCCACTTGCTCCCTTTGGGGGCGTCTCGGTGGTGTTCCTCTGGATCCCAGGACACGTTGGTATCTGTGGAAATGAGGCGGCCGATATAGCAGCCAAGGCTGCAGTCTCTCTTCTTCGGCCAGCTATTCACACGATTCCCTTCACCGATCTATGGAGTGTTTTATGTCATCGTGTTGTTCTTTTATGGCATGCACATTGGTCAACACTTCCCCATAATTGCGGGACATGAAAGCTCTTCCCTGTGCTTAAACCTCTTCCTCCCGAATGCGTCGTCGGGAGGAGGTAATATTAACTAGACTCCGGATAGGGCACTGTGTTTTTAGCCATCGACATCTTTTAAGCGGTGATCCTCCCCCACTCTGTCCCCACTGCTCTCAGCTGTGGACAGTGAGACACCTTTTACTCAAGTGCCCCTATTTTACTCTGTTACGCGCCCGTCTACAGCTGTCGCCTGAAATATCGCCAATTTTAGCAGATAACGCGCTCAGCTGATCGCGTTCTTGAGTTTATTAGTGCCAGTGAGATGACGTCGGTCATTTGAAGCCCTTTTTGGGGACAACCAAACCCTTTCTCTAGTGATTTTTCATGCTGTACTCCTGCTTTTAGTTTCTCCGATTTTTTGAGTTTCGCTCCCTTAGCTGCTGGTTCCATTTTCGTATTTTACTTTTACCTAAGTCACAGATTGGGCGCTAATGACCATAGCAGTTTTGCGCCCTAAAACAAAACAAAAAAAAAAACGCAAAACCAACTGAGGAAAATACAGGCGGCGGAAATGAGATCTTAAAGGAGTATTAAAGATGGTGTGAGGGTGGATACAATCCGAAATGAAGATATTAGGAAAGACTAAATATAGGATCAATATGTAATAAAACATTTAAAAAGATACAAAACCAGACTTAACACAGGTAATGTAGGAGTACACACTGAGCGGCAGAAGAGTTGGAGGACAGCCCAGGAGATTGTGGAGACAACTGTAAAACCAGAGCGGGCAAGAATCCCTGACTCATAAAATGAAAATGAAGAAGAAGAAGAAGAAGAAAGGAAGAAACTGCAGCAAACTACCCCTAAGAGAATAATGAGCAAAAAGGATCATACAGACTCGAGGCCGGAAATCCTGTACAGTGCATTACAGCACTCAACATGCTGAGACATGACAACCGTTAGAGAACCTGTCCAATGTGGCTCCCACAGGCCTCTAAGCAAGTGTGGACATGATTCAGCTGCATCAGACACAAATTTTCAAATGTCCATTTACTAGTTCCCTTAACTGTTCCACACCCTCTTCTGTTGTGTGGGCCAACCTCAGATGGCTCTCTGAGACCAAGAATCAATTTCAAATTTCTGTCCTGGTAGCAGCAGATATAGGCATAATAAACCCTATCACTATCTCTATGATCTGTAATTTTATAATGGTCTGTTATTCACTTCCCCTACCATGATCCTTCAGACTACTCCACCAGGTCATATTTGAGGGGTGTTCTTTCCAGCAAACTATTCTGTACTTCTATTCCAGTCACTGGGATTATCCTTGCACCAGCCTTCATGGATCTAGCAGCTGTAGTCTACATTCCCACCATGTTGACTTGTTTTGTGGGCTCCTTAGTCCTGCACTGTGGCAGTGGCTGTAAGTGGCAGCTGGCAGCTCTAGTGAATTCAGACAGTTATGCTCAATTGAAATAGAATTATTTTGTGATTCTTCATTTGTATTATTATGCAGTTTTCGTCAATTGCACTTTAATAAAATTTCACATGTATCTACTTGTCACTGCACCTGATTCGTAATCTGTCATTATATAATTTACCAACTTACTAACACTGAGATGAGCATGTGCAGTGAGATAACATACCACTGACACATTTGAAGGTGTTTCATTTATGCTTAAATTCAGTTCATGTAAAGTTATTCAGCTTTTTATTTTTTTTTGCAGGAACAGGAAGAGGTACACCCAGAGGAGGTACTGGCAGGTGAGATTTTTGCTTTATTCAGTAGCTTAATTACATGCTAAAGTTATTGCTTTAACATTTTCTTATGTTGTTTTTTTTTCCGTATTTTTCTTGCTAAAGTATTTCAGTGAAACAGTTGTTAAAAATTTTATACTTGAATTTGGCACTGGATGTTAATTACATGGTACATAATTCATACTGAAAATTGGCAGTGCCTTTGTAACTACAAAAGATTGGTCACAAATATGCAGTTGTGTTTAAAATGTATGCGGTGGTAGATTGTGAGGGAAACGTGATGAAAGAGAAAGAAGACAAATTTCTAAGTACCAAATTGACATTTTAAAATAAGTCATTGTAAAGGTGAGCTAACATTACAAATTGGCACACTACAATAATTAGCAATGTTAAGATCACAGTCCCCTTATTCCGTAGTCGTGGCTCATTGAAATTATCACCTTGAGATAAATATATTTATGTATAAAACAATCACTCAGCATAGTTGAGCTTCTTAAAGAGGAAAATTGCCAATCTTATTGGGGACTGGATCAAGTTAACCACATTCATGTCCAGTGATTTGAAACCTTATCATCATGTCTCGAAATGAAGAATATTGTCCCTGTAATCCTTCTTCTCTCCTGAATCAGTATTTTGCAACCTCACTGACGTGACGTGTGAAAGAGCCTGGGTGCCACCGTTATCCCTCCCCTGCCAAGAGGGTAATTGACTATGCAATGACAACATGCTATTGACAAGGGGACCTCCCCATCGCACCCCCTTCAGATTTAGTTTTAAGTTGGCACAGTGGATAGGCCTTGAAAAACTGAACACAGAAAAATTGAGAAAACAGGAAGAAGTTGTGTGGAACTGTGACAAAATAAGCAAAATATACAAACTGAGTAGTTCATGGGAAGATAGGCAACATTAAGGATGATGGGAACGCAGGAGCGCCGTGGTCTCGTGGTAATGTGAGCAGCTGCGGAATGAAAGGTCCTTGGTTGAAATCTTCCATCGAGTGAAAAGTTTAATTTTTTATTTTCAGTTTATTTGACAAACTCTTATGTTTTCATCACATTTTTGGGAGTGATTATCACATTCACAAGAAAACCTAAATCGGGCAAGGTAGAAGAATCTTTTTACCCATTCGCCAAGTGTACAAGTTAGGTGGGTCGACAACATATTCCTGTCATGTGACGCACATGCCGTCACCAGTGTCACATAGAATATATCAGATGTGTTTTCCTGTGGAGGAATCGGCTGACCTATGACCTTGCGATCAAATGTTTTCTGATCCCATTGGTGAGGCGCGTCCTTTCGTCTACTAATCGCACGGTTTTGCGGTGCGGTCGCAAAACAGACACTAAACTTACTACAGTGAACAGAGACATCAATGAACGAACGGACAGATAACAACTATGCAAGAATAAAGAAAGTAAAATTTTCATTCGAGGGAAGACTTGAACCAAGGACCTCCCGTTCAGCAGCTGCTCACGCTACCACGGGACCATGGCGCTCCTAAGCTTACGTAGTCCATTATGTTGCTTATGTGGCTCGTGGACTACTCAGTTCATATATTTTGCTTATTTTTTCACAGTTCCACACAACTTCTTCCTGTTTTCTCAATTGATCTGTGTTCAGTTTATCAAGGCCTATCCACTGTGCCAACTTATAACTAAATCTGAGGGGGGTGCGATGGGGAGGTTCCCTTGTGAGTACAAGATGCCTGACTTGGTCGTAGCTTCACAACCTGTGAACTACATTCTCGAGACCCATCTCCAATTCTGTCACCCCTTCCACTCCCATATCAGCTTCCCTGATTTAAACATATAGGAGTTCCCCTTAGCTCATCCTTGAGTTCCACAATCCTCCTTCCCTCAGTACCTGTATGTGTCCCTGTGCCTCTTATACACTCCTGGAAATGGCTAAAAGGACACATTGACACCGGTGTGTCAGACCCACCATACTTGCTCCGGACACTGCGAGAGGGCTGTACAAGCAATGGTCACACGCACTGCACAGCGGACACACCAGGAACCGCGGTGTTGGCCGTCGAATGGCGCTAGCTGCGCAGCATTTGTGCACCTTTGCCGTCAGTGTCAGCCAGTTTGCCGTGGCATAAGGAGCTCCATCGCAGTCTTTAACACTGGTAGCATGCCGCGACAGCGTGGACGTGAACCGTATGTGCAGTTGACGGACTTTGAGCGAGGGCGTATAGTGGGCATGCGGGAGGCCGGGTGGACGTACCGCCGAATTGCTCAACTCGTGGGGCGTGAGGTCTCCACAGTACATCGATGTTGTCACCAGTGGTCGGCGGAAGGTGCATGTGCCCGTCGACCTGGGACCGGACCGCAGCGACACACGGATGCACGCCAAGACCGTAGGATCCTACACAGTGCCGTAGGGGACCGCACCGCCACTTCCCAGCAAATTAGGGACACTGTTGCTCCTGGGGTATCGGCGAGGACCATTCGCAACCGTCTCCATGAAGCTGGGCTACGGTCCCGCACACCGTTAGGCCGTCTTCCGCTAACGCCCCAACATCATGCAGCCCGCCTCTAGTGGTGTTGCGACAGGCGTGAATGGAGGGACGAATGGAGACGTGTCGTCTTCAGCGATGAGAGTCGCTTCTGCCTTGGTGCCAATGATGGTCGTATGCGTGTTTGGTGCCGTGCAGGTGACCGCCACAATCAGGACTGCATACGACCGAGGCACACAGGGCCAACACCCGGCATCATGGTGTGGGGAGCGATCTCCTACACTGGCCGTACACCACTGGTGATCGTCGAGGGGACACTGAATAGTGCACGGTACATCCAAACCATCATCGAACCCATCGTTCTGCCATTCCTAGACTGGTAAGGGAACTTGCTGTTCCAACAGGACAATGCACATCCGCATGTATCCCGTGCCACCCAACGTGCTCTAGAAGGTGTAAGTCAACTACCCTGGCCAGCAAGATCTCTGGATCTGTCCCCCATTGAGCATGTTTGGGACTGGATGAAGCGTCGTCTCACGCGGTCTGCACGTCCAGCACGAACGCTGGTCCAACTGAGGTGCCAGGTGGAAATGGCATGGCAAGCCGTTCCACAGGACTACATCCAGCATCTCTACGATCATCTCCATGGGAGAATAGCAGCCTGCATTGCTGCGAAAGGTGGATATACACTGTACTAGTGCCGACATTGTGCATGCTCTGTTGCCTGTGTCTATGTGCCTGTGGTTCTGTCAGTGTGATCATGTGATGTATCTGACCCCAGGAATGTGTCAATAAAGTTTCCCCTTCCTGGGACAATGAATTCACGGTGTTCTTATTTCAATTTCCAGGAGTGTATTACACCCTGTTCCAACTCATCCCCTCACTGACATTCGCAATCAATCAGTTCACCACAACTCCTCATACAGTTGGCCTGCAGGTTTAAGAAAATTTATCTGACTGACAGAGGGACAGACTGTGACAAATGTTATTCCAGACTTAGCCTTTGATTGTTTATTTCTACATTAACAGTTTCATGACCAACAAAACATCTTGGGCTGGTGCATAAGACTCAAATATTTTCTATAAGTTCCAAAAACACACACTACACGTAATGGAGACTTTAATCATTGAAAATAATATAATCTGCTTCACTGATCACTGAAGTCTGCCAATGTTGGGGTAACTTTCTGAATCCATAACTGTAAAAATCATGTGGTTTTGTAGCAAAGAGCTTGTAGAGCCATGTTCAAAGTGTATTTTCACCCCAAAAGGAAGTTTGTGAAGATCATTGAACAGAGAGCAGAAAAGGTGAAATCTGTGCGTGCAATGTCAGGTGAAAAGGTGGTTGCAGATTGACTTCCCAACCCAGTTGTTGTATAGTGTTACTGGCCAGTGTCGCAGGATTCCGGTTGCTGTTATTGTGGAATAGCATCACTTCACACAGTCTTCCTAGTTGTTGTTCTGGGATTTCGTCTGGAAGATGTCTGTTGATGACAATAAATGCCTACAGGAGAGTTACCTCATGCAAGCAACTCTTTGTACACCACATGGCCACTGTTCCACCAGATGCATAACACTATCTTATGTGGATGCATGCAAGTCTTTTTATGTGGCATTACTGCTTTGTTTGGACTAAACCATTTCTTTCTTTTCTTTCCCTTGCATTAGCACAAAGACAAATTTTCTAGTCATCAGTAATGGTGCAGGATAGGAATGATAGGTGGTGTTCACACACAAATCGATGACAAGCAAGTGGATAATGCACATATGGCCAACCAGTAATTTTTCTCATTTGGCTTGTGTATCTCATATGCTTCATTGTTGAACCTTCTCCATTGCATTCAAATGTTCCACAATGATGGAATGAGCATGAGGGACTCAATAGAGGGGAAATTTTAGAAAATGATTTCACTGAAGAAAATGTTGGTGTTCCTTTATGTGACCCTATAATATTCTTTCCCCTATTGTAACCAAGTCTGTGGCATTCACTAAGAGAAGCAGAATGTTTCACAAGTGTTGATCACATTGAGTGTGGGATAGCATTTCACATTTCCTGATTACAATCTCTGAATTCCAAAGACAAGTCATGTTTCAGATTTATCAGCCCCCTTGTCATAGTAAATACAATGCAGGGTGAATGTTGTTTGTTCGGTATGATTTGAACTGGGAGTTGCAGCAACAGTAAATGAATAATGCTTCTGATTTTATCTCTGTTGCAATATGTCACCACCGACTTGAGAACTAGAAAAAGTTCATTCTGAGTGTCACATGACAGATAATGCATGTGCAAATGCTTTCCAGACTATTGTTGGTCTCTCACCTTGCCTATGTATTCAATTGTTATAAACAGAAGAGTTCGAATATTCACAGGAAATTTTCATTAGTTGAACCTGCAATTTTCTGAGCTGAACCTCTGAATGCCAAGCCTCTTTGACCAAGAAATAATATCACATTAAGTAACATGGGAGCTCAAATGCAAGTTGGCTATTACATGGATGAACAGAAAAGTTACCTTTTTTTTCTTCCAACCATCAGCATACTTCTTTCATGTCATTTTATTTCTTCGTTTTTATGATTCTCCTGTGAAATATTTTTACAAATGTAAATATTTCGTTTGTTGTCTGTCATTGGATGAAAAATATATTGTATATACTGGTTTTTAATGTAAATCACCTTAAGATGTAATCAGAAATGTGTTACTTCTGGATGTTGTTGGCAAGGCTACCAAATTGTAATGTTGTTTTAGATCTGCCAATGTGTACATTTGTTGGGGAAATGTGATAGAATTGACAAGAATATTTGAAGAAAGCATTTTTTTAACTCCATCACAATGTGGGTTTAGTGCACAATATCTAAAGAAGAAATAGAATAATATAACAGTTAATACAATCAACTTTGCCAAAATAACACTCTTCTACAAACACCCTTGTATTTCTGAAAAAAATACATTGTGATCCTATTTGTACTTAGAAAGCTGAATTCAAAACTGTTTTTAGTTTTTTTTTGTCAGGAATTGTTTATGAATAATCACCATTTTCTTTTTCTCTTCTGTTTCTGATATATTGCAACAAACATGAGGTGAAATTCAATAGAGAAATTCACATATTTATGATGTTATAATTTCATCACATTAATGGAGCATGAATTCTAACATATAACACAGAAATCTTTTTGGATACACCTTGTAGCATT
Source organism: Schistocerca americana (assembly GCF_021461395.2). NCBI lineage: Eukaryota > Metazoa > Arthropoda > Insecta > Orthoptera > Acrididae > Schistocerca > Schistocerca americana. Next base: position 304,449 of record NW_025725166.1, on the reverse strand, counting down.
TATTTGATATGAGAAATAAGAGGAAATCGACAAGAAAATGAACCATTCTATTCTAATGCACATCACTTTCTTCTCTTATATTGTGAATCTTTCTTATCTTGAATGATATTCCAGCAATAATCTGCTAATATAGAAGGTACCCACTTCCCTTCATAACACCTTTCTATGGTAGAAATGTCCTTATGGTATTTTTCGCCATGTTCATTCAATACATCACTACAACTCTCTATGAAGTAGTCCAGATGAGGGTCCATCATATGTATCTTCAAAGACACACTGCACATTGTTCATTAGCCCAAGTTTGATGTGAAGTGGTGTAAGTGGTATATCCCCAGGAGCTATCTGACATTAATGTTGTACATTCTTTTCGCCCACTTTCCATTTCCGACTAGGCCATTTCTTTTTCATGTAGTGACAATTTCCGTCTCGACTATCCCATTCACAAAGAAAACAGGCATACTCCACGTACCCTTGTTACATTCTCTGTACCATCGCAATTACTTTGAAATCTGCAAATATTTTCCATTTGTATTGACGGTATAGTAATGAATTTAACACCCATTCTACAAATTGGTAATTCTCTTTGGTCAAGCTGGCATAAGCTACTGAAATGAAGGGTATTTTATTTCCGTTATGCAGCAAAACACCATTGAGACTTAGTTTTGATGCAGCAACCGGCTGTCACTGTTAGAGATAATGGGCTATTGCAGGTGGTCTCAGTGACATACATATGGCAGGGGATAACTCGATGACATCTGATTCTTCCCACCTGCTGTTGAACAAGAAATTGTTATGTTCCATCACTAACAGATGTGGCAACATACCTGTAACAAGAAATTGTTATGTTCCATCACTAACGGATGTGGCAACATACCTGTATCTCTCTATAATGTCCCTATGTTTACCGTGAATTGTGGATATGTATATATATATATATATATACGAGGGCCGTTCAGAAAGTAACCTCCGGTTGATTTAAAAAAATACACGAAGTTAAATAAAAATATTTTAATATATACATCTTACAACTACATCTTTGCACTATTTTTCTACATAGTCTCCATAGCGATTGAGGCACTTATCGTATCTCTTCACAAGCTTTGAAATTCCTTCTGCATAAAAATCATCTGCTTGTGCCTGGAGCCAGCCTGTGACCGCATCTTTGAGCTCTTCGTCGTCATCAAACCGCTGTGATCCGAGCCATTTCTTCAAATGCATGAAGAGGTGATAATCACACTTGGCGCCAGGTCTGGGTTGTAAGGTGGATGGTTGATAACGTCCCACTTGAAGGACTCGGGAAGGGCCGTTGTTCTGCGGGCAGAGTGAGGACAGGCGTTATCGTGCAAAAAAACGATACCGGAAGTCAGCATACCACGGCGTTTGTTCTGTATAGCCCGTCGTAACTTTTTTATTGTTTCACAGTACATGTCTTGATTAATGGTCGTACCACGTTCCATGAATTCAACCAACAACACCCCTTTGTTATCCCAAAACACCGTTGCCATCAGTTTTCTGGCAGAAAAATCTTGCGAGGCTTTTCTTGGTTTGGTAGGCGAATTTGAATGTGCCCACATCTTTGGTTGTTCTTTTGTCTCAGGGTTCATGTACTTAATCCAGGTTTCGTCACCGGTCACGATTCTGTTTATCAATGGTTCTCCTTCGTCCTCATAACGTGACAGAAAGTCTAATGCAGAGGCCATTCTTTGAGTTTTGGGGTGGTCGGTAAGAATTTTGGGCACCCATCGTGCACAGAACTTACGGTAACCCAACCTTGCTGTCACTATCTCGTACAAGAGAGTCTTAGAAATCTGTGGAAAGCCGGTAGACAACTCCGACACTGAGAAACGTCGATTTTTCATGAACTTTTGCATCAACTGTCTGAACGAGTTCGTCAGTCACCAATGATGGTCTACCACTCCTCTCTTCATCATGAACGTTTTCTCGTCCACTTTTAAATAAACGTACTCATTCACGGACAACTCCTTCACTCATAACTCTTGGTCCGTACATGGCACAAAGCTCACAATGAATAGCTGCTGCAGAATATCCTTTGGCTGTAAAAAACCTTATGACAGCACGCACTTCACATTTGGCAGGGTTTTCTATTGCAGCAACGATTTCAAACTGCCACAAAAACTAAACTAGTGCAGGTACGACGTTCACTCGACCACGGCTTGATGCCGACTGACCTGTTGAGTGCGTGAACGCACAGATGGCGTCGCTACTCCCCCCACAACCCGACATGTGACCGATCGGAGGTTACTTTCTGAACCACCCTCGTATATACATACATACTACACAAAACGTATCCCTGACAATGATATTTTGTTTATATATTAGAATTTCCCATGGTAAACTGGGTTAGAAGCACACAGTTTGATATCAGGAATAGAACTCTTGTCGAACAGTGTAATTTAATTGGATAGATAAAAACATCTAATCACCAATCACATTCTTTCTTGCCCACACGTGTGTGTGTGTGTGTGTGTGTGTGTGTGTGTGTGTGTGTGTGTGTGTGTGTGTGTGTGTTTCTGTTTTTTTGCTGCTGCTTGGCAAGTAGATTTTTTAATCTATCAAATGAAATTATAAAGAAGAAATAGTACATTTAAAATTAAATACAATATACAATTAGATGCAGCCGGGGTGAAGGACTCATAAAACTGAAGAAGTGAATTGAAACAAAGAATATTATGAAACAGAAAGTTGCTACTCACTATAGAGTAGAGTTTAAATGAAGGATGTCGTGTTGGGCAGCGTGCTTAGCAGCAGGGTATCAACTTGTTTCTTGCCACAGCTTGTAGGTGGCCATTTATGTGGACAGACAGCTTGTTTGTCGTCATGCCCACATATAATGCAGCACAATGGTTGCATCTTAGCTTATATAGCACATGACTGGTTTCACAGGTAGCACTGCCTACAATGGGATAGGTGATATTTGTGACCAGACTGGAGATGGTGGTGGTGGTGGTGGTGGTGGTGGTGGTGGTGGTGGTGGTAGGATGTATGGGACAGGTCCTGCATCTGGGTCTATTACAGGGATATGAGTATGGGTTAAAAGTTCTTCCTAAACACCCAGAATCCTAAAACCCCTCCCCTCATTCAGATTCATTGAAGACATCTTTGTGATCTGGATCGAGAGTGAGGACACCCTATACGCATTCCTCCAGAACCTCAACAGCTTCTCCTCCTTTGTCTCACCAGGACCTTCTCAAGCCAGCAAGCCTAGTTCCTAGGTGTTGATCTCCACTTCAAAGATGACTACATCTCTGCCTCTGTCCATATCCAACCTACTAACTACAATTAATACCTCCATTTTGACAACTGCTACCCAGTCCATACCAAGAAGTCCCTCCCATACAGTCTATCCACATATGCAGTGATGAGGGGCCCCCCTCGAAATATACCGGGGGACTCAATGAAGTGTTCAGACAATAATTATCCTCCAAACCTTGTACAAAAACAAATCTTCTGTGCTTTATCTTTGCAGTTTCCCACGACCCCCAAAGTCTCACCATCTGGCCACAGAGGAGCATTCCCCTTGTAACTCAGTACCACCCAGGACTGGAACAACTGAATTACATCCTCTACCAGTGTTCTGACTAACTATCATTGTGCTCTGAAATCAGAAATGTCCTGCCTACTAGAGTTGTGGCGATTCGTGAATGAGTCGTTCATTTGAACGACTCTAAATAAAGAATCGCAAGAATCGATTCGTGATACGGACGAATCGTCGTTCAAAAGAATCGTTAGAACGATTGCATGTTTCCGAGTCGTGACGATTCCAAGTTCCAACGATTCATCGATTCTTAGTACGCTATACTTCGAAGGCAACTTCCGAATCATGCCGAGTCGTGCCGAATGATTACGACCGCCAGATGGCAGTCAAGTGGAGGATGCGTGTGAACAAAGGAAGATCGGAACGAACAAACGAAGTTCGTGGGCCGTAATATTTATTACTCGTGAAAACCAAGCTGACACTTTGCGGTGGCTGACGGGAACGAGCGTAAAGCGACATTACTTCACTGCTAATTCTGTTAGTTCCACTAGTGCTGCCACTAAATGGCTGTCGCACTAGACCAATATTACAGAGCCTATATAGAGAGAATATAGGCTCTCTAACCAATACCATTCTTGGCGGATCGCCATGTAATACCGTCTTTAAACAAAAGCTTTTTAATTAATAATTTCAAGTTCGAGTTTTCGAATGTTATCGTGTTCAGATTCATATTAAATTTTAGTGAAGTAATGTCGCTGTATACGATTGACTCTTACTGTTTAGAAGTATGTCGTCTTCTCACGTAAGTAGTAGTGACAGCGGCAAGTTCTCTGACAAATTAAAAGCAAATTGCCTATGCTTTGTATTTAGAAGAAATGAAAGTTAAGCTAAATTTGCTGTGTGGGAGGGCTGTCAGCTGCGTTATGAATTACAAGAGTGATGTGGACTTCGAAAGACAGCACAGAAAAACATAGGATATGAGCCAAACCACCTCTGCCTCACTGCTAGATTTTGTTGCTATAAAACAGACGTCTGTAGTTAGATACGTTCAAGCGACACAACCAAACTGACATACCACGTAATTTTGCACCACCTTTCGCACAAATCGACTCGTCTTTCCTGGCATACTGAAATAAACAATAGATGCAATTAAATCAAACGTGATCTTTCATCAATTAAGGTATTACATGTATAAATCGAGAATCACGCTTATAACGTCACACGCATGTTTACTCATAAATAAACTATATCTGGCATATCTTATCATGATACAGTTCGATTCTAACCCCATTGACAATTTCAGACATGTCCTGCCATCTGTGAGTAAGATGTAGAACTTTTTGCATTCCGTAGGAATCGTGCCATCGCAGACTAGAATGAAACGTGGAAGAATCATGAACGAATCGTAGGAATCGATTCGCAGTGTGAGATTGAATCGTAGGAATCGAATCGGGAAAAGGAATCGTGTTGCCCAACTCTACTGCCTACTATCCTCCACACCTGTCCCACAGTGGTATTCCTCCATCCACCAAACCTACACAATACACTCGTCCATCCCAGCACAATCCCTGCTCCCAACCCTTACTTAATGGCTCAGATCACTGTAATAGAACTAAATGCAAGACCTGTCCCATACATCCTTCATTCACCATCTACTCCAGGCTGGTCACAAACAACATATATCCCACCAAAGGCAGGGCTACATGTGAAACCAGTCATCTGATATAGAGGCTGAGCTTCAACCAATGTGCTGATTTCTGCATGGGAATGACAAGCAACAAGCTGTCTGTCTGCATGAATTACCAGTAATAAACTGTGGCCAGGAACTCCCCCTGCAGTATATCCTACGTTCCTGTAACCCTCCTGGCTTCAGCCTTGATTAGTCAGTTTTCTCACCCATTCAGACCCTTCCCTGTCTCCATTCCAGTGCTACATAGCCCTCATATCACCAACACAAGAGGTCTTCTTTACTCCTTTTGTAGAAAGAACTGCAAGGATTTTGCTGTTTTTGTGGGTGGCAATGTCAGTGAAGATATTATTTATCTTTATTACATTATTTGCTAGGTATATACTATTAGACATATATTTTCACCGATAACTTATTCTTGGAGAAAAGTGATGTCTGTGTCTTGTAACTAGTGTGTTCAGCATAGTTATTGGTTTGATCACTTCTTCTAGTTTTAAAGCTACATTTTTACATTTATAATAGCTACCACAGCTAAGGCTAAGTATCTATGGCTGGATGACATGTCTGGCATTGCAGTAATAGAGCATACAAACTAACTTTCCTAATTAATGCATGTATCTGTTAGTCAGGACTGTCAAAATCCAGATCGTAGTTGGAGATTAGCCATCACAATTGTACAGACACTGTTTTTCGATGTACTATTTTTCTTCCTCCTTATGAGATAGTGTACTGGAGACAATTGCATTGTTTTCCTTATTTTGTTTTGGCTGTCTTAGTAGTTTCTTCGTATAATTTAAGTGTTTACATTTATTTATGGAGCTGTGTTTTGTTTAATGAGGAGGGTGTTTATGAGGAATCCAGTCAGCAATAATGTTTTTTATGATTTACCATATGACACATGAAAGCTGATTACCTCTGAAATGAAGAGGCTGGGAGTAAATTGTGTAGTAGAAACAACTGAAAAACATAGGAGAAATGTGCACACACATTTGGAGAGAATTTGTGATAAGTATCCGAAGATAATGTACGTACAGTACCACTGTCCCTTTGCTCAAAAAACATTTTCCATCAAGACTTTCACTACAGTCTGTTCCCAGACAAAATTGTTTCTCTTACTGCCTCACCTCTCTACATGGAGTCCAGTAGGGAGCTGCATTTCCCCATCTGTCATCAACTCATGGTCATCTATCCCACCTGTTGCAGATGATCCATACACAAGGTGAGAAATGGCTTAGGTTGTCATGAACATTAGAACTTCATTGCAACACAGAAGGCACATTATAATGTTGGGCGTGTGAAATGGCTTCCTAGTGCTAAAAACATAACAATAGTCCTGTTATGCTGTAAGGTTGTCACAAATATGAGCTAAGCTGAGCACTGCAAGCTGCACTGGTGTTTTCCTAGATTCCATTGTTGTTGTGCTCAGAGGAATAGTTGGGAATGTTAGAGCAAGGCAATGTAAAGAATGCCCTGATCCACTGAAAGATGTTTGATAATATGAGAACTATTCTTGAAGCTCCAGTTCTGCACTCTGTTTGTAAAAACTGAGTGGCACTGCTGTAGGTATCTAAAGAGTAGGTTGCACTAGTGATGTCAATATTGTGGGCTACATTCTTATTAATATAGTCATGGCACTTAGAAGTAGACAGTGGATGTAATGTCTGGGACTTGGATTGGCTGGTGAGCCATTGTGCAGTGGTCTATGAAGGCTGTGAAGAGCACAGGAATACTGGAAAATTGTCCAGTGTCATGTGGTCCCTATACAGAAACTATGCAATGGGTGTCATGGGCAAGATGAGCTGCTCTGAGTTTGTTTCAGGTTTATTAACATGCTAGCAACAGGCAGCACTCTGTTGAATGTCACAAGACAGCATTGTAAGGTACCAGTCATATGGTACACCACACACTTCCACCTCATTCCTATTATGTCTTCTACTCCATCCTGTTCCCATACCCAACAAATTTCTTCCTGCCTCACCTTTACGAAGAATGCACCTGAGAAACAACCCACATCGTCTGCTACACAGTCTCCTTGCTATGTGTATCCATCTGTAAGTAAAGAAAGGAGGATTACATTGTATGTGTTTGATGTGCAATTTTACTGCATGAACAGCAAAAATGTGGAAAGTGATAACATTTTTGCTATTACCTTATGTGGGGTATCCCTGAGAAAAGTTAATGATAATTTGAAATTCTTGAAGAAGTATTCTGCAAGTCGCAAAGTGCTCTCATTGTCAAATACTGGATGAATAGAATGACAGCATATGCTTGCAGTGAGTGAGGCTGCATATACAGTCATACACACAGTTCCTAACCGTTAAACTTGCCACAGTGAGTTAACCCTGTAACATAAAATTGTATGTTTTAATAAGCAGATTACTACAGGATTTTAAATTATAAAATTTGGTTAATAATTATTTGAAATGTTGACAATAAAAGTTTATTTGCCCCTGGCGGTATTCAGATAGCCAGCTTGCACCTCGAATAAAGTTCTGACTTTGTGGATCTCGGTTAGTAATGTTCACTGTTGTACATAATTGACTAGATTAGATGCTCAGTTATTCACTGATCACTAGGCTCTCTAAAAGATTGAAGTAATTGATTCTGTTCTTTATAATGTCATATTGAAACAGTCTTCATTTATCAACTGTTTGTTTGACTTTTGCAGATTAAGTATTTTTTATATTAACACACAATTTCCTCTTTTGTCAATCAGGCCCTGTTGTCGGGGAAGCCCCGCGTCCTATTGCTCAGGTGAGTGAAAGTAGAAGCAGCACCACTGAGACTGACAGAGAGATGGTGAGTTTCACCAGCAGCAAAGGAAGTTTGGCTTTGTGGCATGTAATGAAACCCCACCCACCCTGTTTCCTGGCCACCTTCCAGGGTGCCAACAAATTTCATCAGCCCATGGTTTTTAGCCCTTCTGTGGGGTGCCCTGCACACCCGATTTTAATTAATTAACACCTTTCTACATATCCTATTCATCTTCACTTCATACTTATTATTTTTTGCACTCCAAACTTTCCTGACTCCACAACTTTTGCAACTTCATTTGCACTGGTAACTGAAGTGTTGTCTCAAGTCTTATATTACAATGTAATTACCTACTGAACAATTACAAAAATATATCAAAGAATACTCGCATACTGGCTAATGGCATCGTAACTTCATATTTTCTCTCCTGATATAATGGCGTTGTCACAGTGCTACAGATCTAGGGCAAAGCACTTCACTGAATGAGAATGAGATAGCATGGAATAAAACTCTCAAATCAGCAAGTACAGTGAAGCCTGATGAAGCAACTATTGCTGTCCCACTCTGCAGAAACTCTTCACACATTTGCAGCAGATTTGATGCGCAGGAGAAAAAATTCCTGAAGTGAATAAAAGTTTAAACCCATTATTTGAACTAGAATGTGACTTTATGGCAGCAATCATCATTCATTGATACTATAGACATTGCAAAATATGTAACTTTACCCCAGAGCTAGGTTACAGCACATTTGATATTCATTAAACATGATAATTACCACCTACAATTGTCTAAAATATTTAGTTATTGCAATTATACATAAATCACCTTTGCAAAATGGTAATAGTCACTCTTCTTGCTATTATCATAGCCAGACAAACTTGAAAAAACCCTTTTTAGAATATTATTATGGTCATTAAATTAATTTCTCGTGCACTTCATAGAGAGGTCTTCTTGTCTTTGGGTATCACAAGTTTATCTTGGGTTGCTTAGTAATTCAATAAATCTAACTTCATGTTTGGTAGCTCATCTATCACTGGTTGTCCTGTGTGAAGTAAAAGTAACTGTGTAGCTATGTTCTGTAGCTACGTTAGCTGTTTGGGATTTGCTTCCAGTAATATTCAGGTATGTCTCTGATACATGAAACAGAATCAAATGATCAATCTTTGGATGATCAACCAGATCTTGTACTGACTTCTGTATACAGGTAGCTGTCCCTCCTGCAGTGACCATATGATCAACATGCATGCTGTCTGTCATATGAATCTCAATGTATAGTGTCTGCCACAAGGTGTACAACTCTGAGGACAAGGGCCCATTCCACATTAACTTATGCTGCCATAGACATTGCAAAAGTATCTTAAATGTGATCACAATGGGACTAATTAATCCAAATGGATCAAAAATGTATGATGTGGCACACAGTACAGCGCATTTTGTGAAGCTGAAGCTGTAGATATTAGGTGCTGGTTTGAAATTGTTCACAGTTTCAAAATGTTGAACAGCTGGATGCTAGAATAAACCTCAAGTTCTAACATCCTCATCATTATCAAGCAGTAAAAGTAGTTGTGTTTTTTGCACCACTGAGGGGATATTTTTGAATAGTTCGTCTGTGTTGCTGTACCATTTCCGTAGTGAAGCTCCACCTCTTATCAATATCTTCCTGAGATCTTACTGGAGCTTGATTTCACCCCTTACTGTATTGCATCCTGAGATACAATGGTCGATATTGAAATGATTAGTGAGAATGTTTGCTGCCTCACTCTGCTCACTCTCTTTGTGAGCTCACTGTAACAGATTACTGGCTGCAAGAAAGGGCGCACAAGTCATTCTGTGTGTGATCGCCTTTCATTCGTATTCCCAAGGTGGTGCAGATCTATCACTCCTCCACAATATTCTTTGGAAAGTGCGATCTTCATCTACTACCAGAACTTATCAATGCATATTCTCCATGTCTACTGTGAAGGCAATGCGATGTATGTGAAAGCATAATGTTATGGATTACAAATAATGTTGAATGGTTGGTCATATCATTGGAAGACTGTTTAGTGACAAATTTGTGTTTGATTTGGCAAGAAAATCAAATGCTGCTCTCTTTTAGTAGTTGAGCTGAAGTGGCGTGTACTATGAAATGCCTTCTGTTATGACTAGTACTGCCGTGTCGTAAACCTTCATACTTCCTCATAAACTCTGTGTAGCTTTCCGCAAGCTTTGATTGTCTTGTTAGTTTCTGCTCAGTCTGAGAGAAGCATTTTGCTGCATTGTGGAAAGAATTGCATAACAAACTTTACTCTTCCTGAAATGGAAGATGAACTATGAACCTATCTGTTGAATCTTTAGTTGTGTGTTCCATGAAGTGCAAGTCACATTGCTGCTCACCTTCCATCATTAAGACATTGATACCACACAACTAGTGTTTGGACAGCTTTAAGGAAAAGAAGTGGAATGTGGACTCACATATTTTTTCATTTGTTGTTTTATGTAATACAATTTATTGCTTAACAACATTCATATTATTACAATTTAAAAGCGTATTAAAACAGTCATGAGCCGCGCAGTAAAAACTTTAGCAGGCTTAATTAATTAGAATCCATATTTTGGCAATTGTACCATTATGAAAAGGGCATGATATTGGAAGTACACAGTTCACAAAACAAGGAAAGGTCACATGAATTGGGCAGGTTCAACAAACAATTTTATCAATCAAATTAATTACAGGGACTGACATTAGATGCATTAACAATTTGCAAGCTTAAGTTACTGTTGCACAGTTGAACAACATTCATCCAAATACATACTTGAGCGACCTTTTCCCCTGCATAATCCATCTCCTGCATCACACTCCTTCTCCATGTTCCACTAGCTGGAACATCTCCAAAGCTGACTGGGGGCTTTTCACCTCCCTGGTGACCTTCCATGACCAAAATTATCCAGCTGTAATAGTCAGGTCGCATACTTCATGGACGTTATTCTCACTCCTGCTGAATATTCCACCCCTCATACTTCTTCTTCTCCATGTCGAGTCCCAGTCCCTTGGTGGACTACCGCATGCAGCGACGCTATTCGTGCTCAGTGACGTACTTTACGCACCTTCCAGCGCCGTCCTAAGTTAGCAAACTGTATCAGTTATAAACGACTCTGTGCACAATGTTGTCGTGTTATCAGCTTGCTGGGTGGCTTTCACCAGCTCATCCAACAGTTTTACCCCTTCTTCAGTAGTCTGGTTTGGCCTGCGCCAGCTGTCTGGCACCAAGGTCCACTCTCCGATTTTTGGCGTGACTGTGGCGAATGAAGTCCTTGTGGATGCTGAGGATATCTCAAATGCCTTCAGCCGCTTTTTCGCAGAGGTTATGAGCTCTGCCCATTTCCACCCTGCCTTCCGCCCCTTAAAAATAAGCAGAGGAGGCACGGCCACCTTCTTTCCAGTCTTTGAATCGTGAAAGTTACAATGCCACCTTCACCATGCGGGAACTCGAAAGTGCACTCGTCCGTACCCGATCCAATACTCCAGGGCCCAATGGTATCCTTATTCAGATGCTGAAGAACCTTTCTTGCTCAGGTAAAGGCTGTCTTCTTCGCTCCTATAATCGCATCTGGACTGAAGGTCATGTTCCCACACACTGGCGTGAAGCAATTGTTTTTCCCATTCCCAAACCAGGAAAGGACAATCACCTTCCTTCCAGTTATCATCCCATCTCCCTTACCAGCTGCGTCTGCAAGTTGATGGAGCACATGGTGAATTCTCAATTGGTTTAGCTCCTTGAATCTTGATACTTTCTTGCCACAGTCCATTGTGACTTTCGTAGGCACCGCTCTGCCGTTGACCACCTAGTTACCTTGTCGACCTTCATTATGAACAACTTTTTGGAGAAGGCTTATGACACCTGTTGGAGGGCGGGAATTCTCCACACCATGTACACTTTGGGCCTTCGCAGTTGCCTCTCTCTTTATTAATGCATTTTTAATGGATCATATGGTCAGGATACGTGTGGGTTCTGTTTTGTCACATGCCTTTCGCCAGTAGAATGGGATGCCCCAGGGCTCCATTTTGAGCGTGGCCCTTTTTGCCATAGCTATCAATTCAATAATGGATTGCCTTCCAGCTGAGGTTTCAGGCTCCCTTTTCGTGGATGACTTTACAATCTACTGCAACGCTCACAGAACATGTCTCCTGGAGCGCTGTCTTCAGCATTGTCTAAACCGTCTATATTCCTGGAGTGTCACAAACGGTTTCCATTTTTCTGGTGAGAAAATGGTCTGTATGAACTTCTGGAGTTACAAACAGTTTCTTCCACCAGCATTAGATCTCAGTCCCATTGCTCTCCCATTCGTGGAGAGAAACAAATTTTTAGGTCTTACATTTGAAAGGAAACTTTGCTGGTCTCCACATGGGCTTTATTTGGCTGCTCGTTGTATCCATTCCCTAAATGTGCTCCGTGTTCTCAGTGGTACATCATGGGGAGCAGGTCGAATGGTCCTGCTTCGCTTATATCAGTCCATTGTCGGATCAAAGCTAGATTATGCGAGCATTGTCTACTCTTCTGCCCGGCCGTCCATCTTACACCGTCTAAACTCTATCCACCATTGGGGGGTTACGTCTGGCGACTGGAGCATTCTACACCAGCCCTGTTGAGAGTCTGAATGCCGAAGCTGCAGCTTTACCACTAAACTACCAGCACGATATGTTGCGTTGTCGGTACACCTGCCGACTTACGTCAATGCCCAACCACCCATCATATTTCTGCTGCTTTGACGACTCTTTTGATTGCCAATATGGGCTGTATGTCTCTGCCCTGTTACCTCCAGGAGTTCACTTTCGTCACCTGCTTCAGCAACTTGATTTTACCCTCCCTACTACTTCTCGAGTGGGTGAAAGCCCGATGCCACCTTCGCTCCAGGCTCAGGTTCGTGTTCACCTTGAACTCGGGTCGCTCCCAAAGGAGAACATCATGGCTTCGATATACCACTTGAGGTTTTTTGAACTTTGTTCGAGGTCCACTAATAACGGCTTTATTTACACAGATGGCTCCAAGACTAATGCTGGCGTCGGATGTGCCTTTGTCATTGGGGATGATACCTTTCAGTATCTGCTCCTTGACCAGTGTTCAAGCCTTACAGCTGAGCTTTCTGCTCTCTATCAGGCTGTTCAGTATATCTTCCGCCATTGTCATTCTGCCTATGCCATCTGCTCTGATTCTTTGAGCGCCATTCAGAGTCACTGGGACTCATATTCGGACCACCCTCTCATGCAATGAATTGAATGGTCCCCTCAGTCGCTAGCTGATACTGGCACCCATGTCCTTTTTGTTGTGGATTCCTGGTCACGTTGTGGTGCCTGGGAATGAAGCTGCTGATACTGCGGCCAAGCTCATATCCTTAGTTTCATTGCATTGACAGACATCTCCAAACAGATCTGCGTCTTTGCGAGTACTCTCTGCTACTGCTCCCTTGAATTTTTCTACGGTATTATTGCACTAACGTTTGTGACTGGGCGCTAATGACCTTCGTAGGTGAGTGCCCTAAACACACAAAAAAAATGGACATGGCAATCCACCTGGTTTTCTTTATTGTTTGCAATTGTGTTCTTTCTGCCTGTACATTCATCCTGTTTGGTTTTAGGTCCCCACTTGAGTTTTGACCTCAACTTCAAAATTTCCTCTTTTTAGTGTGAGCCATTTGGGGAATGACTCCCTCCCTGGCGTCTGCAGTGAGGATTCCGTCTCCCTTCCCCCGGGTAGCCACCTTCTGCCCTGCTAGGTCACCGGCACACATAGCCAGTCTGTGTGATGGGGGTGTTATGTACCCATCGGGCTGAGTCCCCTGACAACACAGGAAGCACTCTCCTGATTCCTGAGTTGTTCACTCCCCATGTATGCCAAGGAGTGGTTGCTTGTACTCTTGGAGCATCACAACTCCTGCCAATGGCCGCTGTGCTAGACAGACCTCGGTTTGGCTATGTAGCACCCTTGGGGAGAGCCGCTAGTCACACTGGCTGGTATTGGGGCAGATGCTTGACGCATGAAACATGTTGTTGTTGTTGTTGTTGTTGTGGTCTTCAGTCCTGAGACTGGTTTGATGCAGCTCTCCATGCTACTCTATCCTGTGCAAGCTTCTTCATCTCCCAGTACCTACTGCAACCTACATCCTTCTGAATCTGCTTAGTGTATTCATCTCTTGGTCTCCCTCTACGATTTTTACCCTCCACGCTGCCCTCAAAAGCTAAATTTGTGATCCCTTGATGCCTCAAAACATGTCCTACCAACCGATCCCTTCTTCTAGTCAAGTTGTGCCACAAACGTCTCTTCTCCCCAATCCTATTCAATACCTCCTCATTAGTTACGTGATCTACCCACCTTATCTTCAGCATTCGTCTGTAGCACCGCATTTCGAAAGCTTCTATTCTCTTCTTGTCCAAACTAGTTATCGTAAATGTTTCACATCCATACATGGCTACACTCCATACAAATACTTTCAGAAACGACTTCCTGACAAATCTATACTCGATGTTAACAAATTTCTCTTCTTCAGAAACGATTTCCTTGCCATTGCCAGTCTACATTTTATATCCTCTCTACTTCGACCATCATCAGTTATTTTACTCCCTAAATAGCAAAACTCCTTTACTACTTTAAGTGTCTCATTTCCTAATCTAATTCCCTCAGGATCACCCGATTTAATTCGACTACATTCCATTATCCTCGTTTTGCTTTTGTTGATGTTCATCTTATATCCTCCTTTCAAGACACTGTCCATTCCATTCAACTGCTCTTCCAAGTCCTTTGCTGTCTCTGACAGAATTACAATGTCATCGGCAAACCTCAAAGTTTTTACTTCTTCTCCATGAATTTTAATACCTACTCTGAATCTTTCTTTTGTTTCCTTTACTGCTTGCTCAATATACAGATTGAATAACATCGGGGAGAGGCTACAACCCTGTCTCACTCCCTTCCCAACCACTGCTTCCCTTTCATGCCCCTCGACTCTTATAACTGCCATCTGGTTTCTGTACAAATTGTAAACAGCCTTTCGCACCCTGTATTTTACCCCTACCACCTTCATAATTTGAAAGAGAGTATTCCAGTTAACGTTGTCAAAAGCTTTCTCTAAGTCTACAAATGCTAGAAACGTAGGTTTGCCTTTTCTTAATCTTTCTTCTAAGATAAGTCGTAAGGTTAGTATTGCCTCACGTGTTCCAACATTTCTACGGAATCCAAACTGATCCTCCCCGAGGTCCGCTTCTACCAGTTTTCCATTCATCTGTAAAGAATTTGCGTTAGTATTTTGCAGCTGTGACTTATTAAACTGATAGTTCGGTAATTTTCACATCTGTCAACACCTGCTTTCTTTGGGATTGGAATTATTATATTCTTCTTGAAGTCTGTGGGTATTTCGCCTGTCTCATACATCTTGCTCAGCAGATGGTAGTGTTTTGTCATGACTGGCTCTCCCAAGGCCATCAGTAGTTCTAATGGAATGTTGTCTACTCCCGGGGCCTTGTTTCGACTCAGGTCTTTCAGTGCTCTGTCAAACTCTTCACGCAGTATCTTATCTCCCATTTCGTCTTCATCTACATCCTCTTCCATTTCCATAATATTGTCCTCAAGTACATCGCCCTTGTATAAACCCTCTATATACTCCTTCCACCTTTCTGCCTTCCCTTCTTTGCTTAGAACTGGGTTGCCATCTGAGGTCTTGATATTCATACAAGTGGTTCTCTTCTGTCCAAAGGTCTTTTTAATTTTCCTGTAGGCTGTATCTATGTTACCCCTAGTGAGACAAGCCTCTACATCCTTACATTTGTACTCTAGCCATCCCTGCTTAGCCATTTTGCACTTCCTGTCGATCTCATTTTTGAGACGTTTTTATTTTTTTTTGCCTGCTTCATTTACTGCATTTTTATATTTTCTCCTTTCATCAATTAAATTCAGTATTTCTTCTGTTACCCAAGGATTTCTATTAGCCCTCGTATTTTTACCTACTTGATCCTCTGCTGCCTTCACTACTTCATCCCTCAGAGCTACCCATTCTTCTTCCACTGTATTTCTTTCCCCCATTCCTGTCAATGGTTCCCTTATGCTCTCCCTGAAACTCTGTACAACCTCTGGTTCTTCCAGTTTATCCAGGTCCCATCTCCTTAAATTCCCACCTTTTTGCAGTTTCTTCAGTTTCAATCTGCAGTTCATAACCAACAGATTGTGGTCAGAATCCACATCTGCCCCTGGAAATGTCTTACAATTTAAAACTTGGTTCCTAAGTCTCTGTCTTGCCATTATGTAATCTATCTGATACCTTTTAGTATCTCCAGGATTCTTCCAGGTATACAACCTTCTTTCATGATTCTTGAACCAAGTGTTAGCTATGATTAAGTTATGCTCTGTGCAAAATTCTACAAGGCGGCTTCCTCTTTCATTTCTTCCCCCCAATCCATATTCACCTACTATGTTTCCTTCTCTCCCTTTTCCTACTGACGAATTCCAGTCACCCATGACTATTAAATTTTCATCTCCCTTCACTACCTGAATAATTTCTTTTATCTCGTCATACATTTCATCAATTTCTTCATCATCTGCAAAGCTAGTTGGCATATAAACTTGTACTACAGTAGTAGGCATGGGCTTTGTGTCTATCTTGGCCACAATAATGCGTCACTATGCTGTTTGTAGTAGCTAACCCGCACTCCTATTTTTTTTATTCATTATTAAACCTACTCCTGCATTACCCCTATTTGATTTTGAATTTATAACCCTGTAATCACCTGACCAAAAGTCTTGTTCCTCCTGCCTCCGAACTTCACTAATTCCCACTATATCTAACTTTAACCTATCCATTTCCCTTTTTAAATTTTCTAACCTACCTGCCCGATTAAGGAATCCGACATTCCATGCTCCGATCCGTAGAATGCCAGTTTTCTTTCTCCTGATAACGACGTCCTCCTGAGTAGTCCCCGCCCGGAGATCCGAATGGGGGACTATTTTACCTCCGGAATATTTTACCCGAGAGGACGCCATCATCATTTAATCATACAGTAAAGCTGCATGTCCTCGGGAAAAATTACGGCTGTAGTTTCCCCTTGCTTTCAGCCGTTCGCAGTACCAGCACAGCAAGGCCGTTTTGGTTAATGTTACAAGGCCAGCTCAGTCAATCATCCAGACTGTTGCCCCTGCAACTACTGAAAAGGCTGCTGCCCCTCTTCAGGAGCCACATGTTTGTCTGGCCTCTCAAGCACGCAAGCCTCCCCAGCAACGGCAAGGTCCATGGTTCATGGGGGGGCATGAAACATATGGAGCTGCAAAAATCTGGCCGATCTCAAACGGGTGCTTCTTGGAAAGGTGAACAATCATTGAATGCTGCCTCATGTTACCCAGCAACCTCTCCTTTCCTCGCTACACCATGGGAGGAGGGCCAGGCTAGCCATCTTTGGATGAAACACTTACCCCATTACCTCATCTGTATGAGTAGATATGGGAACACATTCACTGCCACAATGCTATTGTTTTTTGTGGAAAATATTCAGGACAAAATTATTGATCAAAGCATTTTCTGCATCCCAATCGGCAGCTCTTTGCACCTGTGATCATCTTGACAATGTGCCAGTGTATTACCCCTCACCAATCTCTGAATATGGTGCGGAGAGTGATTTTTCATTGGGATCTCGCCCTGCAAACTGATGATGAACTGTGGGCTAATCTGGAGAAGTGTGCGTTAATTTTGTTTGGCATGTGCATATGGGCCACAAACACAACTGCTGTGATAGTGGTGCCTTCATTCTAGCTTTTGAGGGGAATACCCTCACAGAGAAGGTCAAGGTTATGTGCTACAATGGTGACGTGAAGCCATATGCCTATCCACCTGTGTGGTGCTTTCGGTGGCTGTGTTTTGGGCATATGTCATCCCGTTGCATGGCAGACACTCTGTTTGCTGACTGTGGACACCCAGTCCATGAGGGAAGCCCCTGTGTTCTGACACCTGTGTGTGACAAATGTACTGAAAGCGGCTCCCCTCACTAGCCAGATTTGCCAGGCATACAAGAGAGAAAGAAAATCCAAGAATACAAGTCTCCAGATCACCTGTCTTATGCTGAGGTTCATCAAAAGAATGTGACACTCCATCTAGTGTCACAATCTTCAGCTTTCCTCTGTGTTACTTCATTTCCTCCACCTACCTCTTCCTTGCCCAGCCCCATCCCCCTATACCCTCTCCCTCCTCTTTCCCTGCTGCCACAACTTCCTCTCTGGATCTGCTCCCTCTCACCAGCCGAAGTAGTACGCCCATTTTTGGCACCTGTCAATGATCGGGCTCTCTCCCAAGACCCCTCTGCCCAGCATCTCTCAGGCTGTAAGACTCCTACAATCAGTCAGTTAGTCTGTGCATCCCAAGGTTACCTGCTCTCTTTCAGTTCTGGATCTTGCAGAAACCTGTACTCCCTCTGTGCTCTACCCTCCTCTGCCTCTGAAATAGGAGGAGGAGGAGGAGGAGGAGGAGGAGGAGGAGAAAATGAACAAGAAGAAAGATAAATCATAAGACAAGGTTCCAAAAGGTTTTGTGTGTGTGTGTGTGTGTGTGTGTGTGTGTGTGTGTGTGCGTGTGTGTGTGTGTAAGTGTAAGTAATCTGGATTCTGGCCACACAATCATCCACTGGAATTTTCATGGATACTATCATCACTTACCAGAAATGCAACCTTTTGCCGGAAATTTACTGGCCACAGGGAAGCATCTGGTGGGATCTGCACTTTGGTTCACTTCAACGTTGTAGTGACTGGATCCACTATGTACCAACTTGGAAGCAATAGTGGTTAGAGTGCAAACGTCTCTGGCAATCACCATTTGCAGTGTCCACCTCCCTCCAGTTAGGATAAATCCTTACTTTGCACTGTCTACCTTAATCCAACAATTCCCACAGCTGTTTCTCCTCCTTGGGGACTTATATGCCCACCATCCACTGTTGGAGAGTGACACTTCAATGGGTGGGGGTCTCCTATTTGACCAATTTATTAGGGACCTGAATTTGTGTCTCATCAATGAGGGGTCCCCTACCCTCTCGAATGCTCTTAATGGCACCTTTACCACCATCGATCTCACGATCTCCTCTCTTGCCTTCGTGGCTTCCCTCCATTTGCCAGCCCGTAATGACGTTCATGACAGTGACCACTTTCCAGTGATTCTATCGGTCCCCTGCCACCGCCTGGCAGACAGGACCCCAAGTCGAGTATTCCACAGGGCCAGTTGCCCTCTGTATATGTCTGCTGCGCACTTCTACACCTCCCTGTCGAATTGCATTTGTGCAGTCTTGCGAGGCACCTCTGCCACTATTCTTCACGCTGCTGTCACTGCTGTCCCCCCTACCAACACGTCCCCTCATCGTTGATCAGTACTTTGGAGTGCCAGGGATGTTACAGTCACTGTCCACACCCGCTGACAGGCACTGCATCATTTTAAACGACACCTTTCACAGACGAACTTCTTCAGTTTTAAGTGCATTCGTGCTAAGGCTCACTACCTTATTGAGCAGCATAAAAAAGAATGCTGGGAGCACTGTGTGTGCTCTCTGCGGACGTATGCCTCTTAATTGCAGGTTCGGTCCGAGCTCCGTAGTGCTCTGGGCTGCAAGTAACAGTCAGTTGTCCAGGACATTAACCTTAAAGGTGGTCTGTGCACTGATCCATTGGACCTCGCAGAAGAACACTTTGTGATTTCATTGACATCATCTTTCTATCCTGCTACCTTTCTCAGACACTAATGCAGTGTTGACCAGACCCCCCACCCTTTGTATGATCACACTGAGTGATATAGTGAACACTTCACTGAATGGGAATTCTTGCAGGCTCTTACCTCTTCACAGGACATCGCAGCTGGCCCAGATTATGTCCACAACCAGATGGTCTAGGATCTTCAACTGCATTAGGTTCACAACTGCTTTTCCGTCACAATGACGAGATAGTATAGTTATCCCTGTCCTTAAGGCCAGGAAGAACCCAACAGCTCTCGACAGCTACCACCAATTAATCTCACAAATGTACTACGTAAACTGCATGAGAAGATGGTTAGCTTCAGATTATGTTGGGTACTCAAATCTCTGGGCCTTTTGTCCTAGTAACACTGTGGCTTCCAAGTGAGATGATCTCCAACTGACCATTTACTTGGATTGGAAAAAGCCATCTAACATGCTTTTACTCACTGTCAGCACCTTGTCATGGTCTTCTTTTCTCCTACATAAGGCACACAACATGGCTTGGTCCCATCACACTTTAGTTACCAACCATGACTGGGGCTTCCATGTTCCCCTTCAGATTCTTATCCGTGAGTTTTTCTCTCAGCAGCTCTTTCGGGCTCAAGTTGGCACTGCCCTCAGCACCCCTGGAATTCAGGAGAATGGTATCCCACAGGGTTCTGTGGTAAGTGTCACACTCTTCCTCCTTACTGTCTATGGGCTTGTGACCTCTGTTGGACCTCTGGTTATTCTGGTGTTGTACGTCGATGATTTTTGCATCTGATCCAGCTCCCACTAAGTAGATCTGCTGAGCGCCGGCTCCAAAAATCATCCCATGGGCCTCTGTTGGGCTAACTCCTATGGCTTCCAGTTTTCTCCCTCCATAATGTGGGTTATGCACTTTTATCGTTGACTCACAGTACACCCCATTTCAGAATTTTATTTAGGTGACCAGCTTCTTGATGTTGAAGCACAGTCCTGTTTCTTGGGCGTTATTTTTGGTAACCAGCTGACATGGCTGCCCTACATTTGCCGCCAAAATACTGTATGTATATGGAAACTTAATGCTCTCCACGTCCTGGCCCTTGCATTTTGGGGTGCAGACTGTGTCACACTTCTCTCCATGTTTACTGTGACCTGGTCTTCTCCAGACTACATTGTGGTGGTCAGGTTTAAAGCTCAGCCACGCCTTCCACTTTGAATCTGCTTGACCCATTCATTGTGGGGTTCATCTGGCTATTGGTGCCTTTCTCACTAGTCCCGTTGATAGTCTCCTCATAGAGGTGGGGATTCCCCCTCTACACACATGACTGGGCAAACGACTACTTTCTTAATCAGTCATCATTCACCAATTCCCTGACCATCCGATGTACCCTGCACTCTTCGCCAATGACGACTGTCTCCCTCCTGACACGGTCTTGCGTGGGATTGCCGGTTGGCATGCGTATCACTTCCTTATGTTGGGATCCCCATCTCCACTCACTGTAATGCACCTCACATCATTCCTCACATACCCCTCTGACCCATGGATGGTAACAAGACCATGATCACTCCCCCATGGGAAGACCACCCCACTTTTTTGCTTTTTTTCCCCCAAGTTTTCACATTTGATCTAAACTTACATGCCTTTTACTGTGTGTGTTTACTCTTCATTATTTTATTATTTGACTCCCCTGACTAGGTCCATCCACTTTCATTGGACCCTGTTTCTTGTGTGTCTAACTTAGGAATCGTGGGACTGATGACCTCCCCGTTTGGTCCCATAACCCCTCTCAATCAATCAATCAGTCAAGTGAGATCCATCATCTAATGAAATTGGCTTCATCCCCATGCTGCTCCATTGAAGCTCACTGCATTTTCACCCACAGGTGGTTGCTCCTGCATGCTACTTCATCGAATCCATCACAGTTCAGCCCAGATGAACCAAAGTGTTAGTGTCCACAGACAGCAATTTAAATTGTCAATTTATATGAGGACCAGGAATTTAAAGGACTGTATAATTGTTCAGATCCAGTCAGATGACAATGAATGGCAGTGTGTGTTTGGAAGCACTTACAATTGACAGTTAACACACACACGAATGAAAATACACATATTCACCCTTCAGTGTAAAAGGCGTGTGGGCTGACAGATGCTTGTGTAATCTACAAGCTAAGCTGTGACCACAGTGCCACGTTCTATTGCATGTGACAACCAACAAGCTGTATGTTCGCATGAAAGGAAACAGACAAATTGTGGCCAAGAGATAACTGGACCACCCTGCAGCACTGCACAGCCTTCTATTTCGCAAGTACATGCACAGTCTTTTTTCTGCTCTTCTAATTCTCACATTTTCCTCACCCTTCCCCCCCCCCCCCCCCCCTCCTCACCACTTCCTGGTCCAGCATTCTGACTACACATAATTCCCCTGCCCTGTCCATACCACATCACTGTATGCACCCACAACCATCACTTCAGTCACCCACATCTACCGTTCTATCACTTTCCCATCCTGTACCAGCTTCATCTCTCTCTTCACCACCCAGACTGCTTCACCCATCATGTGCAGTTGCTCACAGTCCACCTCGGAGGTCAGAGACAATGGTCATTCACAGGTGAGCTGTTTGTCTGAAGTTCACATGTTTGGTAGTTTTTTTGTTGTGCCTGTGTACGACTTACCTCCACTCTGTGGAAAGTAGCAGTTTACTGATTTCATATTATTATTATTATCATTATTATGTCCTGGATTACTTCATTGTTTAAATATTTACATATGAATGTACTGACGTGTCTTGCTGTTTACAATAATTGTTCATCTGTTTGCATTATGATACGGTAGTAAATGGAGATTCTGTAAAAATATATTTTGGGAAAATGTTGTTTGACTACTGTATCCAATGAAATGTGTAACTTCATCATTCTTAAATTTTTCAGCCAGTGTCTTGTTACATGAACAGAAATGAAATGCCTCCTCTTCCTCTTCAATTTCTTCTCACAAATTTTTATCTACTTCTCATCCTCCATTTGGCTCTCAGTTTGCTCCATTGTTATTGTGGCCGTGTTTATGAATTTTGATACTGCTTCTTTCACTATGTTTAGTTGTTGTTTCAATGTACAAAATAAATTGTAGAGAGACGGCTGTTACAATACTACTAAGAGCTGTCTCCTTTGTATGGGACAAAAATGTGTGCGTAATGTTGTTGAAAATCAATGGTTCACATCTGGATAACCTGTCTTATGCTTAGGGTCACAAAAAGTGAGTCACTCCATCCAGTGTCACTATTTTAGTTTCCATTGATTACAACTTGATTACTGTAAATAATTTATTATTATGAATGAATGTGGCATAAAGAAATTTATTTTCCAGTTTCAAATGAAACCCACTGCTCAATTCTGAAAGTATGAGTGAGACGTGGAAGGTCACAGCTTTTATTGAATCTCTTGCTAGAACACAGTTACTGAATATGCAAAATTATTAGTTGTATGAAGCTAGTGAGTAACTGAATGGGGAAAAGTCAGTCTAGTAAAACCTTAGCGACACTTGCTTCATACATTTGCTGTAATATGAGGACGTTAGATTATTGCTCATGTACAAACTGAAAATGCAACAGTAGTTGAACATGTACATGCTGTAGTTAAAAGTATTTCTCCCATGATTCTGTTCAGAGGAAAGATGTATAAAGACGAAAATCATATCAATTTACCTGATGACACTTGTTTTCAAGTAACAGATAAGACTCAGTGATAGCCGTTATCCTCACAAAACCTACCTCATTGTTAATGGAGGTAAACGACATCTTTGATGCCTCTTATTCTCTCTGCTGCTCAAGGAAACTACAGATTCTAAATTGCTTCTAAAGGAATTAAAAATGTGAATGTTTGCTACTTGACAAGGGTATTTTCAAACAATTTGAATATTCTGGGACATTGCTGACTTAAGTACTGGACAATTGGAAGAGTTAAAACAGTCACAGGTGTGATTTTTGGAAGTGCCTGGCTGAAAGAAATGACACCAGCTGAGCTGACTCTTTCAAAGAAACAGGAATTTTTCCTTCAAAACCTCAAGCAATTCCCAAATCTAGATTTACACCTTCAGGATTTACAGTGCATCCAATTGCCACAAATTTCACCCATGATCCCTCTATCTTATTATCTGATTGAGGACAAAAGTGATTTTGAATTTTTTGTTAGCAAAGAAAGGAATACCAACAAAATGTTACGGTTCACAACAAAGACAAAATATTTCCCAAGCACAGGAACAAAACTTCGCAGCCTAATGAGGTTACCTGCTTGGATAACTGACCAGGACTTAATGGTATGCAAGAGAAAGCAGCAGCAAATTTAAAGATTCATTATGTTCTGAAGATAAAGAACATATATTTGTCTCGATTATGTGGGTTATCTGTAAAATGATAGTTGAATATTTCAATGCCATTTGGAAATTTTCATATGTTTTTCTTGTTTGATTATTTCTGTCTGTAAATGCTTACTGAATTTTGTATTAGATTCAATAAGGGCAACTTCATGAACAACTCTTTGTAATTTACACCAGAAAAACTATGAAGTTCATAAATTACATTTCTTCCCCTTTACAGAGGAATAAATTGATTGTCTAGCATCACAGAAGCATTTCCTTGAATACCGTAACTAAAGATTTGGAATCTACTGGCCTAGAAGTTACTTACTTCATAATGTCAACTGTTGTGAAGTGTAGGCTGACGTTCAAGAGATTAATTATGAAGACTCAATACACAAAGAAGTGGGGTGCAGACATGCTAAGGAATGAGATATGCTTGAAGTTCTTCAAGGCTCTGGATAAAGCAATAAGAAATAGCTCATTTGGCAGAACAGTTGAAGAGGAACATATGTCTCTAAAAAGTACAATCACAGAAGTTTAAAGGAAAACACAGATACAAAGATGGTAACGGTGAAGAAACCATTGGTGACAGAAGAATTACTTCAGTTGATCAATAAAATAAGGAAGCACAAAACTATTCAGGAAAATTTGGGAAGACAAAAATAAGTTGCTGAGGGATGAAATAAATAGCAACAGGGAAGCTAAGATGAAATAACTGCATGAAAAATGTGAAGAAATCGAAAAAGAAATGATGGTCAGAAGGACTAATTCAGTGTGTAGGAAAGTCAAAACAATGTTTGCTGAAATTAAAAGTGAGGGTGGTAACATTAAGAATGCAATGGGAAGGCCACTGATAAATTCAGGGAAGAGGGTAGATAGGTGGAAAAACTATTTTGAAGGCCTTTATGAAGGGGTAGATTTGCCATATGTGGTAGAAGAAGCAGGAGTCTAGTTAGAAAAGAAAGAGGATCCAGTAATAGAATCAGAATTTAAAAGAGTTTTGGAAGACTTAAGATGAAATAAGGCACAATGGGTAGATAACATTCCATCAGAATATCTAAAATCATTGGGGGAAGTGGCAACAAAACAATAATTCACGTTGGTGTGTAGAATGTATGCGTCCAGCAAAAAACGTCTGACTTTTGGAGAAACATCATCCATGCAATTCCAAAGACTCAAAGAGTTGAGAAGTGTGAGAATTATCACACAATCAGCTTAACAGGTCATGCATCCAACTTATTGACAAAAATAAGAATGGGTTAGAAAATTGAAGATTTATTAATTGTGATCAGTTTGACTATAGGAAAGGTAAATGCACAAGGGAGGCAATTCTGATGTTCATTATGGAAGCAAGACTAAAGAAAAATGAAGACACATTCATATGATTTGTTGACCTGGAAGATGTGTTCAACGATGTAAAATGGTGCAAAATATTTGAAATTTTGAGGAAATTAGGGGTAAGCTATAGCAAGAGAGTGGTAATAGGATATTTACAAGAGCTGAGAGGGAATAATAAGTGATTAAACCATGAACAAATGGCTTTGATTAAATACAGTGTAAGACAGGTATGTGGTCTTTCACCCCTACTGTTCAATCTGTACAGCATAGCAGCAATGATGAAAATTCAGGAATCTGATTAAAACTGAAGGTAAAAGTATATCAGTGATCAATCTAATGAGTACAGAATATGAATTGAGAGTAAATCTAAGGAAAGATGAAATTAATGAAAAGTAGCAGACATGAAAATAGTGAGAAACTTCAGAGTGAAATTGATGGTCACAAGGTTGATGAAGTTAAGTAATTCTACTACCTAGACAGCAAAACAACCAATAATGAAGCAAAAGGACATCAAAAGGAGACTAGCTCTGGCTGAAAGGTGTTCCCTGGCCAAGAGGAGTCTACTGGTATCAAACATAGCCCTTCATTTGAGGAAGAAAATTCTGAGAAAGTATGTTTGGAGCACAGCCTTGTATGATAGTGAAACATGGGCTGCAGAAGAACCAGAACAAAAGAATCGCATTTGAGATTGTGCTGCAGATGAATGTTGAAAATTATGTGGGCCTGTAAGCTAAGGAATGAGGAGATAGGAAGATAGAATACATCCCATAAATAATTGATACATAGGTTGCAACTGTTACTCTGAGATTAAGATTTTGGATCAGAAGAGGAATTCATGGTGGGCCACATCAGGCCAGTCAGAAAACTGATGACGAAAAAAAAGTCAACAGTTACAGAAAGGATAGATTGATGCTCATCATAAACATGACACATCGCCAAGAGCAAAATGGAGCACCATGCACAGCATGCAGATGAACATAACCTACCAAGTTTCAATGGCTGCTTCACAGCCCAGGCCACCTGGTTTGTCCCCACCTCCACCACCACCACCACCACCACCACCACCACCACCACCACCACAAGCATTTCTGAACTGTGAATCTGGGTGCTATCCTTAAAACACATTCACTGCTCCAGAAATCATCCTGACCTCAACCTGTGGTAATCATTTGTCCCTACATCCTTCACCCAAAATTTCACAGCATGCATGATCAGAATCTTTGTGGGTATGCATCTAGTATGTAATTCTGTTGAAATATTGAGTTCAGAGTCTGTTCTGAGGTTCTGTAATGCATGGACGTCAATGAGATAGTGTGGTAGTTTTGTTAAACACTTCTGGTATCCTTTTTGTAGATAGGTATGTCCTGTGCTTCTTTCCAATCACTGGGCACAGTTAGTTCAAGATATCTACAGTGTAATGTATTACAGTGAAAACAGGATTTGACTGAGGTATAAATTGAATATAGGATATTACAAGGATTTCTTCATGCCCTTAATCCTTGTTCAATGTCACTGATTTTAGCTGTTTCTCAATGAACATGACACTAATATCTACATCACTCATCTTTGCAGTGGCGTGAAAAGGAAACCGGAGCATTTCTTCTGTATTTTCCTTTGTAATGGAAAGATATATGTAGTGAGAATTATTAAAGCACTGTGGAAGGAAGAATAGGATATCTGGTCAGGGCATTTCAGTGCTGTCAACGCAAAATTAAGTAGGGGTAATCCTGGAATAGGTTAAAAAATGAACAATAATAATAATAAGAAGAAGAAAAAGAAGAAATGTTAGTTACCATAAAAAATTGTTGTATCTGGGAACACTGAAAATTTCCAATTTATCTAATGGTGAAATTGAATTTTTACACTACATTTTAAACTGACATTTTGAGGGACAGATGTGATAGTGGACCAGAATTTGTTATGAAATGTAGATTAAAAGTGCAAAATCATACTGAATCTATAAACAGATAGAACATTATCTCTGTAAGGTTAGTTTTTGTTCTACAGAAATATCAGTTCTAACTTTAGAATTTGCCCATCCAAATAGCTTGAAGAAAAGCAAACCCATATTTATATCATTCATAGATTTTGAGGAAGATGAATTAAGAAGTTATTCTTTCCAAGATCTATACATGAATGGAATATGAAAAAATCCCGAACAATTCTTAGAATGGAAACTACACCCTACCATGCACTACACGGCAGACTATGGATGCTTTTGTGGAATATAAGGTTGTGTGATGCTGGACTGGGAACAGGGAAACAGTTAAGTAGGTGCAGGATGCACCAGGAGGTTTATGGGAACATAGGAACCCACCCTGCAATATATCCTATCTCTACAGTTCTAAAAAGCTGATGTTGGTAGGAAGCACATCGGTGGATGCAGTCATTAAGACACAATTTTGGACAGTGCTCTCAACCACTGTGAGGCCCTGTTGTTTTTTCAGGACACTTTGTTGGTGACCATTCATGCAGACAGACAGCTTGTCTGTGGTCTTGCCCAAGTAGAATGCAGCACAGTGTTTGCAGCTTAGATTGTATATCACATGGCTTGTTTCACAGGTAGCCCTGCATTTTATGGGATAGTTGATGCTTCTGACAGGACTGGTGATGGTGGTGGAGGAGGAGGATGTATGGGACATCCTGGTCTGTTATAGGAATATGAGCCATCAGACAAGGGGTTGGGAACAGGGGTTGTGTAGCGATGGACGAAGTTATTGTGTAGTTTTAGTGGGTGGCAGAATACCACTGTGGTAAGTGTAGGAGGGATAGTGGGTAGGACATCTCTCATTTCAGGCCACGTTCATAAATCTTGTTGGAGAATATGATTCAGTTGATCCATTCCTGGGTGGTAGTAACATGGAGAACACTCCTCTGTGGCCAGATGGTGGGGCTAACTGGGGGTGATGGGATGACTGGAGAGATGAGTCCCAGGAGATTTCTCCTGTCACCCATCATCTCCTAAAGTCCCACTGCCGAGCTGCAGAGGAGCATTACCCTCATGACTCATTATGACCCAGGGCTGTAGAATCTGAATCATATTCTCTGCTAGGGTTTCAACTACCTCTTTTTGTGGCCTGAAATGAGGAATGACCTACCCACTATCGTTCCCACTCCTCAAACAGTGTCATGCTGCTGTTCACTGAACCTACACAATATATTCATTCATCCCTTTAATACGCCTGCTCATATTCCCTTGTATGTTTTCCCATATCCCTGTAATAGACCATGATGCAAATCCTGGCCCATACATCCACCACCACCACCACCACCACCTAGACCAGACCAATCACAAAATCACCTACCTCATCAAGAGGCAAGGCTACCTATGCGACAAGTCACATGATTTACAAGCTAAGCTGCCACCACTCTGATGCATTCTACATGGGCATGACAACTGAGAAGCTGTATTTCCATACGAATGGCCACTGAGAAACTGTTGCTGAGAGACAGGTAGACCACCCCATTGTCGGGCATGCTGCCTGACACAATGTTCTTCCATGAAATGACTGCTTCACAGCCTGTGCCATCTGCATTATTGATACTAACACCAGCTTTTCTGAACTGCTGAGGAGCAAACTTCCCTACATTGTACCCTACATTGCCTCAACCTTGGTTCATTAGTCATTTTCCTTGAGTTGCCTAACCCCTTCACAGTTCAGAACCAATGATGCTAGCAGCCAACAAAGTGGTTGCAGTAACAGTGTCTGCTGACAGGGCATGATTTAATCATGTATGTTGGAAAAGCCTCTGGTTTATGAGGTGTGAAGAGAGGGTAACCATTGACTTAATGCTGTTGGGAGTGTGGTTGCTTAGAAGCCAGGCCTGCTGATGTTCTACCACTCATATATGTTTGCCTGTTTTGGGTAACACTCTTGATTGATGCTCACATTTCTGGCTAGTGTGTCATTTCAATTGTTTCAGTTCTTCAAAAAGCTTGAATTCTTCCTGTTGGCCACTTGTTATACGCTGGATTGGGCGTCATGTTGTCCCCTAGTTTTTGACTTAATGCATCTGAACCTGCACCTTGAGAATGAGTTGTAAAACTGGTGACAAATGTGTCTTGTGCATCCATTGATCCAGTTGCATCATCTTGGGGAACCAGTTTATGTAATTATGGTAGCTGCAGCAGCAGCAGCAGCAGAAACTGCTACAGTAACAACATGCTGAAGTGTTGACCTCCTGCAAATGTTGCAAATTTTGAGAGCAACTGCAGCAACATGTCACTGACACCAGGAACCTTCCTATTTCTGTAACCCATCCTACCTCTTGGTCATTTTGGCATAGTTATGGACAAGTAGAATAGCTGCATGAAGTGGATAAAAAGTTATTGATGCTGTATACAGGGTGTCCCATTTATCTTGACCAGTTCGAGTAACTGTTTGTCCAGATGCAAATTACAAAATGTTTAAAGTAAATGTTCTTTAGCTGTCAGAGGGACATCAATTAGCATGATTGCCTGTGTTGTAGCTTTGTTTTTTACAAAGATATGAACAGCGGAATGACTCTTTTAAATGGCACACTGTATATTTTATTCAGTACTAAATTTTTTCTCCTGAAGACCTATTCAAAAATGTATCACAATTTACCATTCACTGAAACACAAAATTATGTAATTACATAACACAAAACTGATGATGTCACTCCCAGTGCTTAGTGGAGATACTCATGGTAATGGAACACATCCACGTGCTGACATTGACAGAGGACAAATGTAAAAATAAGTAAAATTCACACCCGTCATTCCGTCAACCACTGCTGTTGGAGTTTTGCGAGTAGATTGTACACCAACAAAGAGAAGTTAGAAATGCTACTCACCTATGGGGAGTGTAAGTTAGCAGAACAATAATTGCAATACTGTTCTTTTATAAGGGTACATTTAGTATGGTACTTTAATCCTTTTAAATACTGATGTGTAGAGTACACATACAGTAAAGGCTATCCTTCATACAGACTGCATTGTCGTAACATTTCTTTTATTGTTGTCATTGTCATTGAAGGTAGGCGAAATGCTACACAGGCAGTGGAACTGTACAGATAGTGATATCCTGATAAGAACCCACCTTCCTGGCGTATATTTTCTCGTTTTGTTGCGATGCTTCAGGAAATGGGAAGATTCGACTCACAACAATGCAATCATCATTGAACTTCCACATAGGAAGCTGCCTAAGTCACTGTTCTCACTTTTATTGCTATGAATTTCCATGTGCGCACATGACAGCTTGAACACAATATTGGTATTCCTAAAACCAGTGTACATCATATTCTTACACATCACTATTTCCATCCTTACCATGCACACCTACGTCAGGAACTACATGGGAATGATTTCCAGAATCATGTACACTTCTGTCAGTGGGCACAGCAGCAAATCATCAACAAACCAAACTCTTTCTCCAATATTCTATTTACCGATGAATGTTCCTTCTCAAAAAAAGGACATGTAAATACAGGGAACATGCATTATTGGTCCAGCATCAACCCCCAATGGCTTAGATAGGGGGAACGTCAGTGTCAATGTAGAGTTAATATCTGGTGTGGGATGCTTGGTACTACAATTATTGGCCCTTATTTCATTAACGGTAGTCTAAATGGAACAGCGTATACCAGCTTCTTGAGATGAATTCGTCCTCCACTTCTGGATGAAGTGCTGCTAAGGACCAGAATGCTTATGTGGTATGAACATGATGGATGTCTAGCACATAATGTCTTCCATCCACATAGTGTTCTGAATCGAAGGTATCTTGCCAGATGGGTTGGTCGAGGAGGAACAGTTACTTGGCATGCTAGGTCTCCTGATTTAAATCGTCCTGACATTTTCTTTGGTGATGCATTAAGGATGTTGTCAATGGCTATATTCCAACAACTCCAGAGAATAGCCAGGAACGTATTGAGCTTGCTTGTAATTCTCTTTAGCACAAACACTGGAAGCAGTAAGTAATTCTTCCATTCAATGAGTGTGCCAGTGTATCGGTGTCCAGGGTCACCACTTTGAGCACCTCTGAATGTTCTTCTCCTGAGCAATGGTACAGAAGAGTCAAAGCTTATGTTATGTGTTTACTTGGTTTTCATTTGTTTTCTGACAACTCCAGGAAGTGGAAGAGTTTGTGATCCTGGGCACAAAGTCATTGTTGTGTTACGTAATTAATAACTTTGTGTTTCAATGAATGGTATAATGTGATACATTTTTGAATAGCTCTTTAGGAGAGGAAGTGAATTACTGGATAAAAAATACAGCCATGTAAAAATTATACTGCTGTGGTTCATCTGTAGAGGAGACCGCTTATAAAATGCTAATACAACCTATTCTTGAGTACTGCTCGAGAGTTTGGGATCCCTATCAGGTCAGATTGAGGGAGGACATAGAAGCAATTCAGAGGCAGGCTGCTAGATTTGTTACTGGTAGGTTTGATCATCATGCGAGTGTTACAGAAATGCTTCAGGAACTCGGGTGGGAGTCTCTAGAGGAAATGAGTTGTTTTCTTCATGAATCGCTACTCAGGAAATTTAGAGAACCAGCATTTGAGGCTGACTGTAGTACAATTTTACTGCTGCCATCCTACATTTCGCGGAAAGACCACTAAGATAAGATGAGAGAGATTAGGGCTCGTACAGAGACATATAGCAGTAATTTTTCCCTCATTCTGTTTGGGAGTGGAACAGGGAGAGAAGATGCTGGTTGTGGTACAAGGTACCCTCCACACGCCATATGGTGGATTGTGGAGTGTGTATGTAGATGTAGATCTCCAGGTCGAGGACACCTTCCTGGGTGAGTTTTCTACCATACATTATACAGTGTTGATTTGGGCGTCGAAGAAGACCACACACATCTTTGCATTTGATATCCAGCATGGCAGGCAGTCGGTTCTGGTGGGGCTGCATTGTGGCGTGTTGGTTGTAGCCCCCTGACCACAAAGGGATCACTCTGCTGATGCCTGCACCATTAACTCCACACATATGCCAAGGGGTAGATGCCCATCCCCCTGGGGCACCAGGGCTCCCAGCCATGGCCATCCTGCCAAGTAGCCTTTGCTGCGGCTGTGCGGCACCTGTGGGGGAGCCCCTGGTCGGTGTGGGTGGCATCAGGGCTGGAAACATGTGACGAAGCATACTCCATGTCATGCTGGTAGTGGAACACCAGCAGTCTTTAAGAGATCACGAGTTCAATACAAATCACAGAAGTACAAGCTCAAATCATTACCATCGCTGGCCACACCATGGGAGGAACGTCTGGGTAAGGCTGGAAGCGGACCTTATTTGCCCCAGTACCTTGTATGTTCAAGACCTGATGGGGAATCTTTCATGACGATGAAGCCTCAGTTTTTTGTTGAGCATTTAGAGGACAAGTTTGGGGAGGTGGAGGGCTTGTCCAAAATGAGATCTGTGTCAGTCTTGATTAAATCATCATCCTCTGCCCTGTCACGGGAATAACTCGCCTGTGACAAGCTGGGGGCTGTTTCTGTAACCATCATGCGCCATAATAGCTTAAATATGGTTCAGGGTATCATATTTCACAGAGCCCTTCTTTTGCAGTCCGATGATGAGGTGCACGCCAATTTAGAGCAGTTAGGTGTACATTTCATCCGGCATGTCCACAAGGTTCTGAACGATAATGAGGTTGCCAGCACTGCCTTCATCTTGGAGTGTGAGGGTGATACATTGCCATAGAAGGTCGAGGTGATGATCTACCAGTGTGATGTAAAGCCTTGTATACCTCCACCAATGCAGTGCTTTAAGTGCAGGAAGTTTGGCCATATGTCTTCCCACTGTACTTCCAGTGTCACATGTCGAGATTTTGGACACCAGTCACATCCCAATACTCCATGTGCCCCGCCTCCCATCTGTGTCAAATGTGGAGAGCACCATTTGCCTTACTTGCCTGACTGCAGGATTCTCGAGAAAGAAAGGACTGACTTAAACTGAAGCTACGAGAAAATTTGAATGCCTGCATCCTTTGTGTGTCAGTTCTTACGCTGCTGCTACAACAGTTGTGGCACCATCAGCTCCGCCAACCCATGTCACATCTCAGAGTCAGAAGACTACACCTGCCCCCTTGATGGTACGGGCCATTTCCCTACCTGTTGCTCCTGCACCACCCAACCACCTATTTTGGGAGCAACAGCAACACCCCACGCTCCCCCCCTCCCACCCCCCTCCAGAAACGTCCACCGCCACTTCTAATCTGGAGACTCATAAATCTTCTTTGACTTCTCTCGCTATGAAGGGGTCCCTTGTGTCACTACCTTCTCAGGTATCGTCTGGTGGGAAAGATGACACCTGCCAATGGCTTAAGAGCCCCAAAGCAGCTGGTCATAGGGCTTCACCCTCATCCTCAGTCCCAGAGACTGAGCCAGTGAAGTACTCTGAGCCAGGGAAACTCAAGCAACAGCGAGAGAAATCAAAAAAGAAATTGCCTAAGGCGAAGGAAATTGCAGTGGCACCCACACCACCGCTACCTACAAGTTCTGTGACTGAGGATGGGGTCAGCATTTTGGCATCCACTGAGGACCTAGAGATCGCCAGACACTCAGACACAATGGACATAGACTGTTCAGGCAATAAATCAGTGGTAGCAGGTGACTGAGATGTAAACTGCCTCATTGAATGCTCCATGCCTTCCCAGTCTCATGATGTCATCCTCCTGTGGAATTGCGGCAGTTTTCTCCATCGCCTGGCTGAGGTGCAGCAACTGTTAAGCTTTCACCTGCTATCTGTATTGCCCTCCAAGAACTCTGGTTCTCAGAAATGCGGATCCCTGCCCGTCTCAGCTATAAGGGATATTACAGGAACCGTAGCGACTGTAATCGAGGGACAGGTGGAGTTTGCGTTTGTGTCCTAAATTCAGTGTGTATTGAACATGTGCTTCAAATAGCTCTTGAAGCTGTGACTGTCAGAATAAGGATGGTGCAGGAAATAACTTTCTGCAGTGTATATCTTACTCCAGATGGTGCAGTACCCCCGAATGTATTAGCTGGAATGCTTCGTCAACTCCCTAAACCTTTCCTACTTCTGGAGGATTTTAATGCTGATAACCCCTTGTGGAGTGTTACCATGCCTACTGGCCATGGCAGAGATGTTGAAACTTTACTGCCACAATTCGACCTCTGCCTCTTAAATACTGGGGCCGCAACACATTTCAGTGTGGCTCATTGTAGTTACTCGCCCACTCATTTATCAATTTGCAGCCCAGGACTTCTCCCATCTATCCACTGTGTAGTAGCGACCACTTCCCCATCTTCCTGTCACTGCCCCAGCATCAGGCACATGGATGCGTGCCCAGATGGGCTTTGAGCAGAGCGGACTGGGGAACTTTAACCTCTGCTTTCATCGCTGTATCTCCCCTACACCATAACATGGAATTGATGGTTAAGCAGGTGACTAGCACAAATGTTTCTGCAACAGAAAATGTGGTCCCTCACTCTTTAGGGTGCCTGAGGCATAAGGCAGTCCCTTGGAGGTCGACGGAAGTCGCTGAAACAATTAAGAAGCATCAGTGATCTCTACAGCTGCGGAAGTGGCACACTGCCCTGGAGCACCTCACAGCATTTAAATGGCTTTGTGCACATGTTTGCTACCTTATCAAACAATGGAAGAAGGAGTGTTGGGAGAGATATGTCTCCACCATTGTGAGTCACACGGCACCTTCACAAATAGGGGCAGAGATCAAACCTCTTTTCGGGTGACAGGCCCCACCAGCTGTCCCCGATGTTCCTATAAATTACTAGTTATGTACTGATGCAAGCGTGGTTCGCAGGTTCTGTGCCGAGCAACTATCATTCCAGCTTTTCACACATGCAAACATCAGCTGGAGGGGAACTTCCTCTCATTCACTACAGGCTGTAGTGAATCCTGTAACGCCCAATTTACAGAGTGTGAGCTCCTCAGTGAGTGCCCTTGCGCATTGTCTCAACAGAGCTTCTGGGCCTGATCGCATCCACAGCCAGATGATTAAACATCTCTCATCTGACTAAAAGCTTGTCATCTTCAATGGCCCTGGTGCAATGGCATCTTTCCATCGCATTGGCGGGAGAGCACCATTATTTCGGTCCTCATAGCCAGTAAAAACCCTCTTGATGTGGATAGCTATCGGCCCATCGGCCTCACCAACGTTGTTTGTGAGCTGCTGGAATTTATGGTTTGTCGGCAGTTGGGTTGGGTCCTGGTTGTTTCCTGGAGTCACGTGGCTTGCTGGCTCCATGTCAGGGTGGCTTCTGCCAGTGTCGCTCTAGCACGGATAATCTTGTTTTCATTGAATCTGCCATCCGAACAGCCTTTTCCAGACAGCAACACTTGATTACTGTCCTTATTGACTTCTGTAAAGCATACGACATGACTTGGTAATGTCATATCCTTGCCATGTCTGAGTGCGGTCTCTGGGGATCACTCCCGATTTTTATCCCAAACTTCCTATCGTTCCGTACTTTTGATGTCCAAGTTGGTGACTCCCATAGATCCATCCATATCCAGGAGAATGGAGTCCTGCAGGGCTCTGTATTGAGTGACTCTCTAGTTTTAGTGGTCATTAATGGTCTAGCAGCGGCTGTCAGCCCTCCATCTCACATTCTCGGTATGCGGATGACTTCTGCATTTCATATTGCTGCTCCACTAATGTTATTGCTGAGTGGCGCCTCCAGTGAACCACATAATGCACAGCCATGCGCTCTTGCTAATGGCTTCCAGTTTTCAGCAGCATAGTCATACGTCATGCACTTCTGTCGGTGTCATACCATACATCCAGAACCTGCACTTTACCTTAATGATGATCCACTCACTGTAGTGGAGACATATCAATTCCTAGGACTGGTTATTGGCGCTTGATTGACTTGGCTCCCTCATCTTCATCAGCTTAAGCAGAAGTGCTGGCATCACCTCAATGCCCTCCATTGCCTGAGCAACACAAATTGGGGTACAGATCGCTGTACATGGCTGCAGCTCTGCAGAGTCCTTGTCCAATCCTGAATTCATAATAGGAGAGTGGTTTATGGTTCGACAGTGCCTTCAGCATTGCACTTACGTGGCCTTGTGCACCACTGTAGGGTTTGAATAGCGACGGGATCCCTTAGGACGACTCGGTGACTAGTGCACTGGTGGAGGCTGGTTTCCATCCACTGCAGATCACACGTGCAACTGCTCACCAGTTATGCAGAACACATTAATAATTCCCCTGAGCATCCAAATTACCGTCTCCTATTGCAGTCCATCTCCCGCATCAGTGGCCCAGATCAGGGTTTACGATAGCAGTTCGCATACGGTTTCTTCTCTTTGAACTGGAGTCCTTCCCTTTACCACCTCTACTTGCGGACTGTTCATGTATGCCTCCTTGGTGTATGTCTTGGCCGCAGCTTCGTGTGGACCTTTTGCGTGACCCTAAGTGTTCCATTAACCCCACCACTCTCTGCTGTCACTTCCTCTCGATTCTTGTCGTGTTTCGTGGCTGTGAAGTGGTTTTCACTGACGGCGCAGTGGCTGATGGACACGTATGCATTGCATCTGATGATGTAAGACATATTGAGCAGCACTCCTTGCCAGTTGGCTGCAGTGTTTTCACTGCAGGGCTGGTGGCCACATCTCATGCTCTTGAGTACATCCACTCATGCCCTGGCGCGTCAGTTCTCCTGTGTACTGACTCATTGAGCAGTCTACAGGCTATCGTCCAGTGCTACCCTCACCACCCTCTGGTAACATCCATTCAGCAGTCCATCTATGCCTTGGAACAGACCCGCTGTTCGATAGTGTTTGTGTAGACTGCAGTACATGTTGGAATCCTGGGCAACGAACTTGCTGACATGCTGGCAGGCAATGTAGAAACTTCTTCTGGAGATAGGCTTCTCCAAAGCTGAAATACGTTATGCCTTACATCACAGGGTTTTCCGGCATTTTGAGACGGAATGGCATAACAGCATGTACAACAAACTGCATGTCATTAAGGAGACTATAAATGTGTGGAAGTGTTCCATGCAAGCCTCTTGCAGGGAATCGGCTGTCTTCTGCCGGCTCAGCACTGGCCATATGTGGCTAACACATGGTCACCTACACCGTCTCGAGAACCCACCTCAGTGTTGCTGTTGCTCCCAAATGACAGTTGCCCACCTCTTGCTGTACTGCCCACTTTTAGCCCCTCTGTGACAGACTTTTAACTTTTCCAGTACCCTGCCTTTGTTGTTGGGCGAGAATGCCTCCACTGCAGTTTTTGTTTACGTTATATTCGTGAGAGTGTGTTTCATAATTCAGTGTAGGTTTGAGTGCATGTATTTTGTTGTTCTGTGTCCTCCACCCTAGTGCTTTTAGGGTGGAGGTTTTAATGTATTACAGAGTGGCTGGCTTTCCCTTTTTATTCTTATGGTTGGTCAGCCACTGTAATCTGCTTTCATGTTTTACTGTCTTTTGTTTCTAGTGTATTTCTGTTTCTTTTCTGTACCCTTTTTTTTTCTCTTAGTATTCGTTGCCGCCTCTTCACTGTTTTGGCTTTTTCTTTCTTTCTGTTTTGTGTTATATGTTTCGTCCATTTTATCCTCACACTTGGGGCATTATTTTATTAGGACCAAGTGACCGATGACCTTGTAGTTTGGTTCCTTCTCCTGCTTCTAAACCAACCAACCAATCCTTTTTTCCACGAACAATATGAGACTGGAATAGAAGGGAGAACCGATAGAGGTACTCAAAGTACCCTCTGCCACACACCATCAGGTGGCTTGCCGAGTATGGATGTAGATGTAGATGTAGATCCAACTGACCATCTTTGCTGTCCCCATTAACACTTCCATGATCTGTTTTCCCACAGGCATATCCAACTTCCTTATTGGTCAATGACTTAGCTATCTTAAGCAGTTCTCCATGGACTTGTATCCTTGTGTGGCATCCTTGGTAATGTCTTGATCCTCTACTTGTGCAGGATCAAAAATTGTTTTTGCTTTTCTATTGAAAAAAACAGTTTGTATGAATTTCTAGTGTCACAGTGGGTTTCTTCCACTATCGTTACATCTTCCATTTATACCAATCCCATGTCCATTTGAAACTAGACTATATGGGTTTCATTTATTCATGGTCATAACACAGTCTACTGTTGTGGAGTATGTTGGGCCACTGGCAACCTTTACACTAGTCTGGTTGAGAGCTTCTATGCAGAAGCTGCCTAACTGGAACTGTCCTACGGGCATGATCTTCTCCTCAGTGGATATGATTGCCATTTGTTGTGTTGTGCCCAGCCACCCATCTTGTGCCCTTTATTTTGATGCCTCCTTCAACTGCCAGTACAGGCCACATTTTTCTCGTATTACCTTCCAGAGTTCGCTTTTGGCTACTGCTCCAACAGCTTAGCTTCGTGCAGTCTGCCACATTCCTGTTTGGTGTGAGCCCTTCACCACTTTCGCTTCAAGTAGCTGCCTGTGTTTATCTTGGACTTCAAAGTATTTTCCTCGGGAGGCAAATGGATTTGATCTATTGCTGTTAGCTCCTCAACCTTTGCACCCAATTTAGTGGTAGCATATTCATGTAGACTGACGACTCGCAGTCCATGGTGTTTGGTGTGCCTTATCGTTGGCACTGACCATTTTTGGTACGATCTTCTTGCAAACTGCTAGATTTTTAAAGCAGAGCTCTTTGTGCTCTTTCGGACCACCTAGCACATCTCACAATATACACCTTTTAATTGTGTCATATGCTCCAATTCTCTCACAAGCCTTCAGATCCTCACTGTGCTGGAAGAGTCCAAGGAAGCTTACAGTTGTTGTTTTTGAGGGAGCCACTATGATTTTCTTGTGGGTTCCTCGTCACATTGTTCTCATGTGTGACAAGACTGCAGTCCTACCTCAACCTGCCAGCTCTTCCATTGATTCAGATGATCTTCTTGTTGCTGTCTGTTGGTAGATGGTGTCACTTTTGCATCACCACTGGTTTTCTCTTTACTGGAACAAGCTCCATTGACTTAACCTCTCCCAATGGTTCGGCTGGCCACCTCTTGGCTCTTTCACTGCAAGATGATCATTTTAACTAGGTTGTTTATTGGGCACTGTCTCTTTAGCCATCACCATTTGTTGAGTGGTGATCTCCCACCACTTTGCGTTGGTCATAATAATAACTTGATGGTTTGCTATTTTCTGATCCGATATCCTTTTCTGAACTGCTTATGTTTAATTGTATGTTTTCCACCTGAGTTACTGGTTATTTTGGCATGCAACGTGCAGATAGTTTATATAAATGATAGCAATTTTGCAAAGGACATTTAATGTTTGTTTAGGGATCTCTGCTGCCACTACGGCATATTTTATTGATGTTTCTTCAAGTAGTAGTTCTTGATTTTAGCTCTTTCCTTCTGTTGATTGAGCTTAACATACAGTTGCTCTTAACATCTTTCGCATAAAGGTGTTCTAAGGTTATGACATGGGTGCTTATGAACACAGTCAGGTCTGTGCCTTAACGCAAAAAAGGTAGGTACGGAAGTAAGTACTAGCTTCCGGCAAGGAAGATGTGTTATGATCCTCATTACATTATATGGTGATGACCAGACAATCAATATTAATAGATCTTCAGTCTTTTCACAAATGACAGTTGTCTGTTATGAAGTACTGCATAAACACATAAAGTGTTGATAAGTTTTTGAACCGATGCAATGATTGGCAAATTGCTTCAAATATGATATATTATAATATTATGTAACTTTTGTAAATTTGCTTATATGTTGTTATAGAACCTAAACAGAACAAATTTATTTCAGGAAGAAGAAATAACACTGGTTGACTGGTTCCCTGTATTGGAGGCAGGCAACCTCCACTTCGAAGGACGCAGGTATAGCTGAAGCAATGTTACACCTGATTATGACCATTCTTCATTTATCACTTTTTTAAAATTAACTTTTCTCGTTACATACAAATGTGTATTTACAAACGCTTGCTGTTTTTCTTCTTCCCTCCAGCCCATTTTGCTTATTAGCTGCACTGTTAAGGAAGATCACAAGAAACTGTGATGTTCTGCAGACCAAAGTACAATTGACTTGATAACAATCTTAATCACAGCCTTAATCTCTCTTCAAAAGGAGCCTCACAGGATGCTATGGTTGCATAATGAAGAGAGATGCCAGCAGTTAAAATAATAATTTGGGTATTGGAATGAAAATGTTTGAATAATTAGTTACAGATTTTCAGGGTGGAAAGGAAAAGTAAAAATATTTCTAATTTTCCTGAGCATTGTGACTTTTTGAAAACTTCTTTTCATCAAGGGGAAGTTTCTGTTGATCTGGAATTCCACTGTACCCTCTAATCTGTTTGCATTTAAACCAATAATAAAAATAGAAGTCTGATTTTACAGATTTTGTAATATTATAGGTTTTACAATAACTGGCACTACTCAACTTCAAAAGTCAACAATCACTGGTTCATCACTGAAACAGAACAAATGGACCTGATGATGGCCATGCAAGTGCTCTCTTGCAACTGGAGCTTTTCAAATCTACATTGTTTATGTGCAATACCATTGCCTATTAATACAGTGCATAAATATAACACTCTTTCCATTTTGGAGGCTAACACAATAGTCACTGCATTACTGAAGAACATGTTTTTCTAGCAGAAGCATTTTTTTATCAACACACACAGACATATATGGTATAATTCAGTACAAGCACATGAGCTATGTCTTTGTAAAATGATCAGTTTTAAACTCCTTTTTTATCTAAAGATCTAGATTACAAAATGCAGAATCAGCTTGAAAAATCAATAATCAGGAAAAAAAAGGTCACAATTACATGTTGGTTCAGGTTCAATTCACTGAACTGATATAATGGATATATAATCCACCATTTGTCTCCATATCATAGCAAACAATGATGTAAAAATTTAACTGCATTAGAGGCACTTGAACAACATAGTTCCTAAACAAACTACCACCTAGCTTTCTGTATTATATTTTGCTCACTCTTATGATTTTTCGCCCCTGTGGGTCTGGGGATTGGAATAGGCCAGAGGTATTCCTGCCTTTATGTGATGGTCCCCTGTAAGATCTGACCTCCAATCTTCAAAATTTTCCTGAAGAGTGAGCCAACTTGGGAAGGGCGCCTTACAAAGTGCATGGTGTCCATTGTGCATTGACATCTTTAGCCCACTTTCTTGTCGTTGCATTGCAGTCATGCCCATTCTCCATCCCCTGGGCAAGGACACTATTCACTATGCAGTGTCGATTTCTGCATCGACAATGACCATGGACTTCTTTGCACCTGATATCCAACATGGTAGCCAATATGTTGTGCTGTGGTTGCCATGTACCCTGTTGGTAGTAGCCCCCTGACCACACAGGGATCACTCTGCTGATGCCTGCACCGTTAACTCCTCATGTATTCCAAGGAGTAGATGTCCATCCCCGTGGGGCATCGGGACTCCCGGCAATGTCCATCCTGTCAGGTGGCTTTTGCTGAGGGTGGGTGGTGGCTGTGGGTAGGGCCCCTGTCGGAGTGGGTGGCATCATGGCAGATGACACGCGATGAAGTGTAGTCCATCGTCTATTGCTGGTGGTGAAACACCAGCAGCCTCTAAGCGATCACTAGCTCAATTCAACGCACAGAAGTATGACAGAAAATTGTTCACCTCACTGGCCACACCATGGGAGGAATGTCAGGCTAAGGAAGGCAGAAGATCTTATTTGGCCCAGTACCTTGTATGTTTGAGAGCTGGTGGGAACCTTTCACGACGATGAAGCCTCAGTTTATTGTTGAGCATTTAGAGGACAAGTTCGGGGAGGTGGAGGGCTTGTCCAAAATGAGACCTGGGTCAGTGTTGATTAAAACATCATCCTCATGGGAATTACTCGCTTGTGACAAGCTGCGGGATATATCTGTAAATGTCACACCCAATAAGAGCTTAAATATGGTCCAGGGTATCATATTTCACAGAGACCTTCTTTTGCAGTCCGTCGATGAGCTGCGCGCCAATTTAGAGTGGTGAGTGTACATTTCATCCGGTGTGTCCACCGGGGTCTGAAGGATAATCAGGTTGCCAGTGGTGCCTTCATCTTGGCCTTTGATGGTAATACATTACCCGAGAAGGTGAAGGTGATGGTCTACAGGTGTGATGTAAACACTATATCCCTCCCCCAGTGTGGTGCTTTAAGTACTGGAAGATTGCCCATATGTCTTCCTGCGCCACATGCCAAGATTCCAGAAGTACATCACGTCCCAATACTCCATGCCCCCATTTCCCATCTGCATCAACTGTGGAGAGCACCATTTGCCTAGCTCACCTGACTGCTGGATTCTCCAGACAGAAAGGAAAATCGTGGAGTACAAGGCCCTGAACAGACTAACCATCATCTGAGGCTAAGATACAAATCAAGCACCTGCGTTCTGTGTGTATGACAACATCTTACACTGCCGTTACAGTAGTTTTGGCACCATCAGCTCCGCAAACCC
This sequence comes from Schistocerca americana, assembly GCF_021461395.2. Lineage (NCBI taxonomy): Eukaryota > Metazoa > Arthropoda > Insecta > Orthoptera > Acrididae > Schistocerca > Schistocerca americana. The sequence goes on along the minus strand of NW_025725166.1, from coordinate 261,739 downwards.
AGGTCATCTCTTAGAGCTGGAAGACTACACCTGCCCCCTTGATGGTAGGGGTCATTGCCCTCACTGTTGCTCATGTGCGAACTACTTAAGGACCAATACCTCCCCCCTCCCTCCCCAGCCATCGGCGACATATGTCCCCACTTCTAATCCAGAGAAGCGTAAGTCTTCTTTGGCTTCTAGCACTAGGAAGGGGTCCCTTGTGTTACTCCCTTCCGAGGTTTCTTCTAGTGGGAAAGATGACACCTGCAAGTCGCTGAAGATCCCAAAAGCAGCTGGTAGTACGGCTTCACGCTCATCCTCAGTCCCAGAGACTGAGCCAGTGAAGTCTTCCCAGCCAGGGAAACCCAAGGAGCAGCGAGAGAAATCCAAAAAGAAAATGCCTAAGACCAAGGAAATGGCAGGGGCACCAACACAACTGCTACCTACAAGCTCTGCAGCTGATGATGAAGTGGAGATTTTGACGTCCACTGAGGCCCTTGATCTCACCAGGCCCACAGACACAAAGGATATAGACTAATCAGGCAATGAATCTGTGGCAGCATTGAATGTTCCATGCCTTCGCAGTCTCACAATGTCATCCTCCGGTGGAATTGCGGTGTTTTTTTCCAATGCCTGGCTTAGCTCCAACTACTGTTAAGCTTTACACCTGCTATATACATTGCCCCCCAGGAAACCAGGTTCCCAGCAATGCGGATTCATGCCCTCCATGGTTATAAGGGATATTACAGGAACTGTAGCAACTATAATAGAGAGTTAGGTGGAGTTTGCGTATGTTTCCTAAATTCGGTGTGTATTGAATATGTGCTTCAAATAGCTCTTGAAGATGTGGCTGTCAGAATAAGGACGGCGCAGGAAATAACTTTCTGCAGTGTAAATCTTACTCCAGATTGCGCAGTACCCCTGAAAGTATTAGCTGGAATGCTTGATCAACTCCCTAAACCTTTCCTACTTCTGGAGGATTTTAATGCCCATAACCTCTTGTGGAGTGGTACCATGCCTACTGGCCATGGCAGAGATGTTGAAACTTTACTGCTGCAATTCGACCTCTGCCTCTTAAATACTGCGGCCGCTACACATTTCAGTGTGGCTTGTGGTAGTTACTCGGCCATTGATTTATCAATTTGCAGCGCAGGACTTCACCCATCTATCCACTGGAGAGCACATCATGACCTGTGTAGTAGCGACCACTTCCCCATCTTCCTGTCACTGCCCCAGCGTCAGGCACATTGATGCATGACCAGATAGGCTTTGAGCAGAGCAGACTGGGGAACTTTAACCTCTGCTGTCATTGCTTTATCTCCCCCACACCGTAACATGGAACTGATGGTTAAGCAGGTGACTAGCATAAATGTTTCTGCGGCAGCAATGTTTCCCTTGGAGGTCGACGGAAGTCACTGAAACAATTAAGAAGCTTCAGTGATCTCTACAGCTGTGGAAGTGGCACACTTTCCTGGAGCACCTCATAGCCTTTAAATGGCTCTGTGCCCGTGTTCGCTGCCTTATCAAACAAAGGAAGAAGGAGTGTTGGGAGTGATTCGTCTCCACTGTTGGGTGCCACACGTCACCTTCCCAAGTCAGGTTAAAGATCAAACGTCTTTTCAGGTACCAGGCCCTAACAGCTATCCCTGTGGTTACCATAAATGGCGAGTTATGTACCAACGCAAATGCGATTTCCAAACACTTTGGTGATCACTTTGCTCGGGATTGTCAATCGGAAAATTTCCCGCCAGCCTTTTGCGCACTCAATCATCAGCTGGAAGGGAACGTCCTCTCATGCACTAAACGCTGCAGTGAATCTGATAACGCTCCATTTACAGAGTGGGAGCTCCCCAGTGCCCTTGCACATATCCCCGACATGGCTCCTAGGCCTGATCGCATCCACAGCCAGATGATTAAACATTTATCATCCAACCACAAACAACAAATCCTTGTAATCTTCAACCGTATGTGGTGTGACGGCATCTTTCCACCACAATGGCAGGAGAGTGCCATCATTCTAGTGCTCAAACCCTGTAAAAACCAGCTTAATGTGGATAGCCACCAACGTTCTTTGTAAGCTGCTGGAGCGTACGGTATGTCAGCAGTTGGGTTGGGTACTGGAATCATGTGGCTTGCTGGCTCCATGTCAGTGTGGCTTCCGCCATGTTCGCTCTACCACTGATAATCTCGTGTCCATCGAGTCTGCCATCTGAACAACCTTTTCCAGATGGAAACTTCTGCTTACTGTCTTTTCTGACTGACGTAAAGCTTATGATATGACTTGGTGACCTCATATCCTTGCCACATTGAATGAGTGGTATCTCTGGGGACCACTCTCAATTTTTATCCCACGCTTCCTTTCGCTCCGTACTTTCCATGTCCAAGTTGGTGACTCCCATTGTTTCACCCATATCCAGGAGAATTGAGTTCCACAGGGCTCTGTATTGAGTGTCTCTATTTTTAGTGCCCATTTATGATCTAGCAGCGGCTGTGGGAACCTCCGTCTAACCCTCTCTGTATGCAGATGACTTGTGCATTTCGTATTCCTGCTCCAGTACTGTTGTTGCTGAGTGGCACCTCCAGTTAGCCATCTACAAGGCGCCGTCATGGGCTCTATCACATGACTTCCAGTTTTCAGCTGCAAAGTTGTCTCTCGTGCAGTTCTGTCAGCATAGTACCATTCATCCGGAACCCACACTTTAGCTTAATGATGATCCACTCACCTTAGTGGAGACATATCAATTCCTAGGGCTGGTTTTCGACACTCGATTGACTTGGCTCCCTCATCTTCGTCAGCATAACCAGAAGTGCTGGCAGCACCTCAGTGCTCTCCGTTGCCTGAGCAACACCAATTGGGTTGCAGATCGCTGTACACTGCTGCAGCTCTACAGAGCCCTTTTCCCATCCCGAATTGACTATGGGAGTGTGGTTTATGGTTTGGTAGTGCCTTCAGCATTGCATTTACTCAACCCTGTGCACCACTGTGGGGTTTGATTAGTGACAGGGGCTTTTAGGACGGGTCTGGTGACCGGCGTACTGGTGGAGGCTGATTTCCCTCCACTGCAGATCAGACGTGTGAAACTGCTCGATGTAGCACAGATTCATTGTTTCTCCTGACAATCCAAATAACCATCTTCTTTTCCCACCGGTGGCATTCCATCTCCTGCATCGGCGGCCCATGTTAGGGCTAACAATAGCAGTTCGCGTGCAGTCCCTTCTCTCCGAACTGGAGTCCTTCCCTTTACCACCTCTACTTGCAGTCTGTTCACATATGCCTCCATGGTGTACACCTGGCCGCAGCTTCGTGTAGCCCTTTTGCATGGCCCTAAGGACTCCGTTAACCCTGCCACTCTCCGCAGTTACATCTCCTCGATTCTTGATGTGTTCCGGGCCTCTGAAGTGTTTCACACCGACGGCTCAATGGCTGATGGTCATGTAGGCTTTGCATATGTTCATGGAGGACATGTTGAGCAGCATTCCTTGCCAGTTTGCTTTAGTGATTTCACTGCAGAGCTGGCGGCCACATCTCGTGCTCTTGAGCATTTCCGCTCATGCCCTGGCGAGTAATTTCTCCTGTGTACTGACTCATTGAGCAGCCTACAAGCTATCGACCAGTGCTACCTTCACCACCCTCTGGTAGCGTCCATTCGGGACTCCATCTATGTCCTGGAACAGTCCCGCCATTCCATGGTGTTAATGTGGACCCCTGGACACGTTGGGATCCCTGGCAATGTCAATGCCAAGAGGCTGGACAAACAGGCAATGCAGAAACCACTTCTGGGGATAGGCACCTCTGAAGCTGACCTGCGTTATTTCTTACACCACAGTGTTTTCCTCCTTTGGGAGATGGAATGGCATAACAGCATGCGAAACAAACTGCATGTCATTAAGGAGACTATGAATGTGTGGAAGTTTTTCATCCAGGCCTCTCACAGGGAAGCAGTTGTCCTCTGCCAGCTCCGTATTGGCCATACGTGGCAAAGGCATGGTTAATTACCCCATCGTGAAGACCCACCTCAGTGTCACTGTGGCTCCCAAGTGATAGTTGTCCACCTATTAGTGGGCTGCCCACTTTTAGCCCCTCTGTGGCAGACTTTTAACTTTCCCAGCACCCTGCCTTTGGTGTTGGGCGACAACGCCTCCACAGCAGCTTTAGTTTTATGTTTTATCCATGATAGTGTGTTTTATACTTGTCTGTAGGTTTCAGCACATGTCCTTTGTCGCTCCGTGTCCTCCACCCTAGTGCTTTTAGGGTGCTTCATGCTGAGTGGCTATTAGGAATGGTGTCCACAGGTTGTGGTGGTGGAGTGCGGTGGTAAGAAAGGGGGGGGGGGGGGGGATGATACTGTTTAGTATACCATGATGCAGTGCAGTGACAGTGTGGTGTAGAATGGAGCATCAAGGCTGGTCTTTTCTAATTGAGATTTGTGGCTATGAGATTTAGCCAGGACATTTCCAGCAGATAGAAACATGTACATAACATCACATGCAGTTGGAATGTGTTTCCTTGATAGCAGTGACCTCTGTTACCTGGTGTCAGCACTGCACAGACATTTTGCTGGCGCCCCCTGGTGGAACATGTAACTATTTGCGTATCAACAAACTGTTTGTATACTGTATCGTGTTCATAACATTGATGCCCTTGTGGTATTCGTAAGTACATAATGGTGGACACACATCTGTGGGCCAGGGGGGGGGGGCACACCTTCAGGGTGAAATAATTGTGTTTTGAAGCGTAACATTCAGCTTGCAGTTGATATGCAATTATCATAAGGAAGGTGATGAAAAATACGATTCAAAATATTAAAAATTTTCCAGTTTCGAACCACCCAAAAATCTATACAAATGACTGAAGAGGATATAGTTACACAATTCTAAATAAATAGAATCTAATGTGTGGTTTACAACAAAATAGTAATTTCATATTTTATTTATCAAGGATACAGACGGTTTAATGCATTCTAAAATGAAACACATTTTAAAACTGTAGCAACGCCTATGCAAGAATTAAGTGTCATTGAATAGCATTATAAACTATTATTTGTGGCCAAAAGTGTAAAAAAAAAAAATCCCTCAGGTTGAGCACTTACATGTAATGTGTTTTTCATGTGATTCAATGATTTAACTCCACTAGTGGTGATCCTTATATAAATGAGTAGTATTACACATATTTAGTGAAATATTGTCAGGTACCTGTTTTTCATTGGATGTGAAGGATTGAGCCAACTTTCAAAACAGATTTGAGTATGTCTAGTAATCAATACATGGTTATAAGATAATTGGATAGAAGATAAAGAGAAGTAAAAAGCAAATAGTTTCTTCTGGAACAGACTTTCAAAAAGGGGTCTATCCTCTATAAAGTCTCCTTGGAATGGTGTTTCATTCACAGCGGTGTTGCACAGCATATTAACAGTGATTGTGAAAATATGCTAACTGGAAGAGACTTGCGGTATGTATCACACTTTGTCAAGGACATTTTATTTGAAACCTGACAGTGAATTACATGCCACATATGGGCAGATTCTTTCTGGTTTTGAAACTCACCACTGGGACACAATTTTTGTAGAGCTCAACAGGCCTCTGGTGACTTTAGTATTTTGCTGCTGTAATTTCCATAGTGGTTTGGCTGCTTCCATTATTAAAAAGAGTTTATTGAGTTCAATGAGCAATGATTTATGGACTTTTCTAGGGTGGTATAGTTATGTAAAGACTGGCCAGAACTGTGGAAAGATCTAGTCTCTTCATTTAACCATTTAGGAATCGTCACACACAAAAATCCTTAAGTGTGAAACTGTGATATGCGAGTCACTGCTAAAAGTAGTAGTGTATTGTTAGAGGTGGATATTCATTTAAGATAAGAAGTAAGGGAAGGAGAAAGGAATGAAAGAAGATGAGGGTTGAATATCCTGAGCCATTTGAAATTGAACTCTATCTTGGAATGAGAGAGGACGGGTAAGAAAGTCAGGGTTGTACTTGCCTAGAGTGATTTAGGGGAAGTTATAGAATACCTATGTCTGGATAGCTAGGGAGAGAGAGAACTGCTGTCATCTTGACTGAGTGTCTAGTCTAGTATGTTGATCACAGCACTGTATTACTGAGGTTGCAGGTACTTTGCTGATTGTATATTCTTACTGACATTGGTATTTGTATTCCTAGATATGAAAACATGTCTACAAGTAGATAATGATGTTTGCACGGCATTTCCAAATTCCTGTTTAATGCTTGTCTTCACAATGTTGTAATGTTACCTGAATGGCAGTTTGTGTGTTTTTTTCTGCTACTCAAAAATTTTTTCTTTGTAAATGTAGTTATTGGTGTAATATACTCACCTCTTCAGTAAGACGTGTAATGATTATGGATCAGTTTGAGTTTTGTCACAAGTAATGATAAAGTACTTGATGATGCTCTCCCACGCAGCTGTGGGTTGAATTGGATAGGTTGATGAAGGAAAACATGATGAAAACTGGGAAAGGGTAAGAAGTAACAAGTAAAAGGAAATAAATACAGAAATCACAAAATGGTAGTTCAGGTTAACAAACAGTTTGGCTTGTTGCCTGAAATAAGTGGGTATGTGCCACAATGAACTTTGTTAAAATGAGATGCAGCAGACTCATTGGAATATCAATAGTGTTAGTCATAAACATTAACAAGTAGAAAGGAAAGATTCTTACTGCTTGATAAAAGCCATGGAAGACATGATAAGTATACAGTAGAGAAAAAAGTTAGGTGTAGAGTCCCATGTTTGTAATCATCATGAAACAAAGTCACACACAACCAGGTTTGTTGCCTTTGACTGTAGGTTAGACCAGTATCTATGATGAATCTCTTTCTCCAATTATTAAATGAAGTTCCTTATAATTCTACTGGATGTAAGATGGATCAATCAGTGTAATCATAAATACATCCAGTGAGGTTGCTAGGCACAGCTGAGGAAGGCATGGATTGATAAATATGTATGTCAACATGATTTCAAGTGGCCTGAAAGCAACAGCAGATGAAAGTGCTGCAAAGGACCATCTCATCCGCACTCATATGAATTTGCTGAGTTGTGTTATGTAGTCTCTGGAGGACATATTTATGGTGACCTTAGAAAAACATATAGCTATTCATGAACACTGATTTGGACTTCTTTTCTCCGAGCCATTTGTGTTTGGCTTGCATGTGGACATGTCTGTTTTCCTAATGTGGGGCAGTCTTAGTCCTCTGTTGAACTGCATGTTGTGTGTACTTTGAGTACACTCTTAGCATTTGTGTGCACAGAATGTATGTTCCGTATTAGAGGATTCTTAGCCTGACAAAGTTAGTGTTCCAGTGTTGGAGTTACTGGTAAATCTTGAGAGTGCCCTTATCCTCAGCATCACATGACAAAATTAGAGTACTTTCTATTAACCTTGTTTCACGTTTGTTGACTTTCATCTTTTACCCTCCTTTCAAGATTGTCCATCCCATTCAACTTCACTTTCAGGCCCTCACTCTCTCTGACAGAATTATATCACCATTATTTCTAATCCTGAAATAGAATTCCTACTCCAAATATCTGTGGGGTTTCCTTAACTGCTTGGTCAACATAAAGGCTCATTGTGCATAGGCTGCAAGTCATCAAGGATGGACAGGATGATGCAAGATGACTTGGACGTAATTTCTAATTGGTGCGATGAATGGCAGTTGATTCTAAAAATGTGAGTCACTGCAGATGACTAGGAAAAACAAACCTGTAATGTTTGGAAACAGCATTAGTAGTGTCCTGCTTGACACAGTCATATCACTTAAATATCTGAGCATAATGTTGGAAAGCAACATGAAATGAAAGAAACATGTGAGGATTGAGATAAGGAAGTCAAATGTTTGAGCTTATTATGAGAAGAAAAGTTGCCTCTCACCATATGGCAGACATGCAGACACACAGATAGGCACAACAAAAAGACTATCACAATTAAAGTTTTCGGCCATTAAGGTCTTTGTCAACACTAGACACACACACGTGTAGCGAAACAGGAGAGAAATGAAACGACTGGGTGTCGTGGTGGATTGACAGCTGTGTAGTTCTGGAATGGGAATATGGAAGGGATAGATGGATAAGGACTGTGACTAATGAAGTTTGGAGCAAGTAGTGTTGTGGGAACATAGGATGTATTGCGGTACAGAAAAGCTGGTGTTGGGGGGAGAGATCCCATCCCCACACCCACCCTGTTTCCCACTTTTCATAGTGGTTCTTCCATCAAAGATCAAAACAGGTTATGAAGTTATCACAGTCAGAACATAAATTCCAAACCCGATGTGATGCTACCAGTGTCCCAGCCAAATGTGCAACCTGTGGTAGGGATGCTCATGAGGATGATTGATAGCCTCCTCCCTGCTGCATCAGCTGCAATGTTGACCCTGCTGCTGTCTCCTGCATTTGTACCATGTATCTCAATGAGTAGGCTGTCCAGGAGATCCAGGTGAAGGAGAAAGGGCCTTACCCGGTCACTTGTAAGTTGTTGACTAGTCGGAAACCCCGTGTTCTACTTCCTGGTATCTACAGTACTGTTGTTGCGACATTTCACTCCATGAAGGACATGACCAAGCAGACATGCAACCTCAAAATTTACTACTGTGAAAGCACCCAGCTTCATGGTAGTTCTCCCTCTCTGGCTGTGCAAAACACCGCCAGACAATCTCCTCATGGGGCATAGTTACCAGCTACACAACCAGCAGGCCAGAAAGGACAGAAGGAATACTGCTGCAAAGACTTCCTACAACTCCCCAGCCAACCAACTCGAACCTTCATCTCCTAACTGAATAGGTTAGAAGATGTCAAACAAAGGCAAATGAGTTTTCTCCTTAAGTTGTCACCATGTGATATCCTCCCACAGCCAACCTCTGTGTTGCCAGTGCACAACACCAAGCATTATTCTGCCCTGGAGTCCACAGGCAGACAGTAGAAAAATGCTGATGGTTCTGTAGATGTCAAGGAGCAGGATGATCCTGCGTCTGTGCCCTGTAGTCTTCAAAGAATAGGGCTCAGCAGCCACTGATGTGGCATCCTGTTCATTTTTTTCCTTGTCATGAATCTCCTCCAATAGAATGTTGTGGTTTTCAATCCAACAGAATTTACAGCGAGCACCCACTTATCTGCCTTCAGGAAACAAAATTGCATCTTTATGACTGATTGGTTTGAGCTCTCATATTTATTCCCTATTTGTTTTAATGCCCCCTCCCCTCCCCTCCCCTCCCCTTCCCCTCCCCTTCCCCCTTCCCCCTCCCCTCCCCTCCCCGCCCCTCCCCTTAACCCTGTCCCCTCCCCTCCCCCCTTAACCCTGTCCCCTCCCCTCCCCACCCTTAACCCGCCCCCCCCCTCCCCCGCCCCCTCCCAACCCCTTAAACCGCCCCTCCCCTCCCCCCGCCCCCTCCCAACCCCTTAAACTGCCCCTCCCCTCCCCCCGCCCCCTCCCCCCCTCGCCCCGCCCCCTCCCCTCCCCTCGCCCCGCGCCCCTCCCCTCCCCTCCCCGCCCCGCGCCCCCCCTCCCCTCCCCGCCCCGCGCCCCTCCCCTCCCCTTCCCGCCCCGCGCCCCTCCCCTCCCCTTCCCGCGCCCCTCCCCTCCCCTTCCCCCGCCCCTCCCCCTCCCATTCCCCCGCCCCTCCCCCTCCCCTTCCCCCGCCCCTCCCCCTCCCCTTCCCCCGCCTCCTCCCCCTCCCCCTCCCCTTCCCCCGCCTCCTCCCCCTCCCCCTCCCCTTCCCCCGCCTCCTCCCCCTCCCCCTCCCCTTCCCCCGCCCCCTCCCCCTCCCCTTCTCCCGACACTCCCCCCTCCCCTTCCCCCGCCCCTCCCCATACCCTCCCCCTCCCCTCCCCCTCCCCATCCCCTCCCCCTCCCCACCCCCGCCCCTTCCACACCCCCGCACCCTCCCCAACCCCGCCATCTCCCCTCCCCAACCCCGCCCCCTCCCCTCCCCACCCCCGCCCCCTCCCCTCTCCACCCCCGCCCCCTCCCCTCTCCACCCCCGCCCCCTCCCCACCCCCGCCCCCCCCCCCCCACCCCCGCCCCCTCCCCACCCCCGCCCCCTCCCCACCCCCGCCCCCTCCCCACCCCCTCCCCCTCACCACCCCCGCCCCTCACCACCCCCCTCCCCCTCCCTTCCCGCGCCCCGTCCCCCTCCCTTCCCCCGCCCCGTCCCCCTCCCTTCCCCCGCCCCGTCCCCCTCCCTTCCCCCGCCCCGTCCCCCTCCCTTCCCCCGCCCCGTCCCCCTCCCTTCCCCCGCCCCGTCCCCCTCCCTTCCCCCGCCCCGTCCCCCTCCCTTAACGGTGTTTGCTGTTAGAGTTAACAGCCATTGACCATGTTGCACTTTTTATCCGTTGTAGCAATATGGCAAAGGCCATTTAATTTTTGGTTCTGGACCTCCAGTTCTCTGTCTGTGGTGTATTTTATAGACCTTTCTCCACATCCCTGTTTTTTAGCTGTCTTCTCTTGCATTGACTGAGACTAACGTGCAGTCATATTTAACTCCTCTCCTTGTCTTCATGTCCTAGTGTTTTGACATGGGCGCATATGACCCTAGTTGTTTTTGTACCACAAAACAAAAAGCTCATCAGTTAATGGTAATGCTGTGGCATTATATCCTTCAAATGTCACTCCTTCAGTTCCTGTTGCTATTTCTTTTAGTAGCTGATACATCTAGTTTGAAAAGTATGCGGAGAATATATATTTGTTTTCAACACAGTCCACCTGGTTGAGTTGATGAAGTCATTAAGGGATTCATTTTTGTACAGTCAGATGGCCATAATATGACTAACCATATATTATTAGGTAGAAAAGGACCATTTATATTCCAATTCCTTTTTGCAGTTCTGTCCAATGATCCGTCAGTCTGTGGAATGGATGCAAGATTAATTTGCATTTACGCATGATAGACACAATTAAGATATTCTTAGATTTGACACCACTCTGTTTTGTATTAATTAATTAATTAATCAAGGAACATATACAGAGCCCTACAAAATTTCAAGTTAGTTACATGATAATTAAAATAACTGCACATGCCAGAGCTCCTACCCGGAAACCTTAGGTGCCAGAGTTTAGAAATAGCTTGTGACACTTTGGGCACTTATGCCGTTAGATTGCAAAGTACTACTTACAACAGTGGAGGTGAATTTCCTGGACATGAAAGTAGATAAGGCCAGAAGTGGAGGCCAATTGGCCAGATGTGAAAGCAGATCAGGCCAAAATGCCCAGTCACACTCCGCACTCCACTAGTGATACCTGCATCTGATTTCTTGCACATGCATTCACATCCAAGCCCTGCACATTCGGACTGGTGTGGCTGTCATGATATGAATGGGTTGTTTATTGTGAAGTACATAAATTTGTGCTGTCTGAGTTGTGCATGCTTTTTCATCCATCACGATGATAAGCCATCCATTCACAAGTTTCAAAAAGTTTCACAATTCTGTAAAACTGCATGGGAGTTCCAAATGGCATTAAGATGCAGTCAAAAAGACAAATAATTTCATTAATGTTATGAAAAACCACACAAACACTGTATAATAACTCATAAATCATAATATTGTGTAATTATTAGAAACTAATCACATGCTTCTGGTGTATCATTTTTCAATGTCACAGGACTTGCCTTTAAGGGGAAAAACTAATTTCAATACTGTTTTTGATGTTTTATTTATTTATTTATTTTTCAGTTTCGAGTAGAGCAGTACACTTTAGGATTATTGCATTCACTTTGTGTATTGCAATCTTATTCTAAAATTACAAAAATTACTCCAGAGAAGTAAGATTGCCCCAAATTTGAAAAACTGTCCCAATGTGTCATGTGGTAATGTACTTAGGAACAAATATCCTATTAAAATTTAAAAGTGTTGTCATAGGGAAAATCTTCTCAATACTGTATTTAATAGCCTATATTACATTATTAATCTACTACACACAAACAATGGGTAAGTGATATCATTTTAGGGAATAGTACTGTCAAAAGTTGGTTAAAAGTCAAAAATATTTTGAAATAGAAGCTATTGGCAGCTAACACAAATTTCCATTTTCAAGACAGAGATAATTATTCAGACATCAAGTAAACTCTGTTTGTCTGCAAATTTCACCATAGTAAAAGACCACCTCCTGTTTTAAGGTAAAAGATACTGCACGACTGGTGATGTGTGAACAGATAGGTCCCATGTTATGTAATATATTTTAAAAATTTAGTAATTTTACTTGCAGTAGCTCTCTGTAACTGCAGAATGAACAATTTCTTCCAAACATCTATGAAGTATTATACATCATGTAAATATGTGGAACTCATAATATTCACACAGGCTGCACCCCATTTTTCAAAAGCGCAAACCAATGAAAAGTGCCTGAAGCAGCCTATGGAAAATTCTGCAGTAGATTCATTTTTATGATTCTAAAATCAGTCACTGGTGTGAAAACCTGACCAGATTACAATATTAGTTACTAGGTAAACTACACTTGAGGTATTACAGTCTCTCCAACAGTCAGGTGATCAAACATTGTGAAACCATTTCGAAAGCAGCTCTAAAAATGCAAAATAACCCCAAAGTGACTTAGATTCTGAAATAAATTGTATAGTTTTGCTATGGATTACCCTACAATGTGAGATAGAGCAATAACACAATTTAGTTACCATGTAAATCAGTTTGAAAATTGATGTTCAAGGTTGTGGTAGTGGTTGAAAAGCGCAAAAATTTTAATGAAAGGGATAAAATAGGGTTTATGATGGTACCGATGGAAAATAATGTAAATATTGGGAAAATGCAGGATCTGGAAATCCAAAACAAAGTTGTACTGATATTTTACTGTTGGCTTGTTTACATTTATAACATTAACCACACATTATGCAGAGGTGTTCTAAAATTCCTATAATGGGCTCCCAAGAGTTGAGGAGGGGCTTCGCAGATAAAAGTTTGATAATGAATCCATATCTGAAGGTGTACCATTTGAGAGTATGACCTCCTCCATTCTGAAGGGAACATTGTATGTGCCTTGGGGTCCTTCTTGACCAATAGGTCAGAGGTAATTTTTTCTACTGTTTGTGTACCCTAAAGCAGGAGATTTGAAACTGCTGCAGTCATCAAACCAAATTTTGTAACTATTAAATTTTAGTGAAATTTTCTTAAATTATTTTCTTTTATTGCATGCAGTTTAATGTAAAGTAATTTACAGATCTAATTAATGTTCTGTGTTCATTAGGTATTTCCAAGGCACCATAACGAGATACACAACAGCAGCAGTGAAGGCTAGAGTCGGCCAGGGCCAGAGCGGCAGTCACGTCAGGCTCACCGATGGCAACACTTGCCATCTGCTCGGCTGTTTGCGTGATGATAATAATCGTAAGTATTAAAAAGGTTAATTATATCACCATGTAGCTGTCTTTTAAAATAAGAAATTGGGATTAATCCCATGAGGCAGGAGCGTACTGACTGCACAAGAGATGATCAAATAGTGATTGGAATTTTTTTAGTTTCACAGCAATTATATATTGGATTATCGATTTTTTATATTTTATGTACACATTCCTGATGTCCCCCCTGCGGGTCTGGGGATTAGAATAGGCCCGAGGTATTCCTGCCTGTCGTAAGAGGCGACTAAAAGAAGTCCATCCCCCTCACGGGGGTAGTTAGCGCCTGCGTCCGGAGACGGACGGTTCCACGACCTATAATTGTGGTCTTTTTGGTTTTTCACTTCCCGTTTCTTCCTTCCTTTTGTTGGTTCCTTTCTTTGCTCTTCTCCACCTCACTGTCTTCCTTACTCTTTCCCTTGACTTCTTCTCCTTGCCTCCTCATTGCCTTCTTCTCCTTGCCTCCTCATTGCCTTCTTCTCCTTGCCTTCTCATTGCCTTCTTCTCCTTGCCTTCTCATTGCCTTCTTCTCCTTGCCTTCTCATTGCCTTCTTCTCCTTGCCTTCTCATTGCCTTCTTCTCCTTGCCTTCTCTGGTATCCGCCTCGGATTTTGAGACAGTCTGTCCTCTTTCTCCCTGTCTGTCTTCTTTTTCCTCTTCTTCCTTCCTCCCTGTGCATGCCTGAAGGCCGACCCACGCGTTCGCACGCGTAGCCAGTGACGGGGTAACGCGTAAGTCCCCGCCCTGGGTAGACATGTAAGGCACGCGTGTACCACCTGGTAAAGGCCAGGCCCGGGGAGGGGTGATTGCCTGAGCTGATACCTTCTGACCATGCCGATTGGTCCCTCCGTCTGTTTCTCGGGAGGTGTGACCTGACGTGTAAACATTCACCTAAGGCGGGAGTGCCCTCTAAGAGGGTCCCCACGAGGAAGGAGCACGCCATCGGAGACGCTGGCAATCATGGGGGATTCCTTCGCAATGGATTCTACTCCATCGCTTTCGACTTCTGCCCAAAAACGGAAACGTGACCAGCCACCAGTGACAAAAGTACTACCGCCTGCCCCACAGTTCCTCGTCGTTTCTCGATCTGAGGACGGAAAGGATTTTTCCTCTGTCAACCCTTTCGTTATCCAGAAGGGCGTAGATGCCATAGCCGGATCTGTCAAATCTTGTACCAGGTTGCGTAACGGTACCTTATTACTAGAAACTGAGAGCCCCTTTCAGGCACAAAAACTGCTTCGGGCCACACTCCTGTACACGTTCCCTGTCCGGGTGGAGGCCCACCGAACTTTGAATTCGTCTCGTGGTGTAGTCTATACTAGCTCCCTCGACGGATTGACTGACGAGGAGATTCAATCTTTCCTCGCTGAGCAGGGCGTGACGGCTGTCCATAGGGTCATGAAAAAGGTCAACAATGACCTTGTACCGACCCGGACACTTTTCTTGACCTTCGATAGTGTTAAGCTGCCATCGCGCATCAAGGCGGGCTACGAGGTTATTTCTGTTCGCCCCTATGTCCCGACACCTACGCGCTGCTACCAGTGTCAGCGTTTCAATCACACTTGACAGTCTTGTTCCAATGCGGCTAAATGTGTCACTTGTGGCAGGGATGCCCATGAGGGTGACTGTCCACCTCCGTCTCCTCGTTGTGTTAACTGTCAGGGTGACCATGCCGCATCCTCCCGCGACTGTCCTGTCTATAAGGAAGAACGCTGTATCCAAGAAATTCGGGTCAAAGAGAAAGTGTTCACCTCGGCTGCTCACAAGCTATTGGCTAGTAGAAAGCCCGCGCTGCTCCCAGCAGGGAAATACAGTACTGTCCTCGCCTCTCCTCGGACTACCAGGGAGGTAGCAACCCAGACATCTGATCTGACCTTCAGCACCACGGTCGTCCGTTCGGCCAGTGCTAAGATCGCGCGGTTGACGCCTCCTCTTCCTCCCATCACCCCACAGACACCAGCCCCTTCATCAGCTTCTGCTAAGACGAAGACCCCGAAGTCAGATGCACGGGCCTTCAAGAAATAACCCTCCCATGCAGACTGTCTACGTACCTCGACCTCCCAGCCTTCGACCGGTACTTCCACCAAACGGCCTTCCAAAAAGGCTCATAGGAAGCACAGTTCTCCTTCTCCGCCACGGCGGATTTCTTCTCCTGCGCCACCCAGCGGTTGCCGCCCCAGGCCGTCATCCGTTTCGCCTGGCCACACCGCTGGTAGCCGAACATCTGGCCGTTCACCGGCGGAGGAAGCTCCCCCTCCCGGCCATCCTCCCGAGATGGCCGATGAACCTATCGACCCAATGGACGATGACTGTCCGCCTACTGATGGCGGCGGCAGTGCTTGCTCGAAGCCAGGCCCTCAGCGGCCTTCGAGGTGACCCCTTCTTTCATCTTCCTTTTCTTACGATGGCACTTATTCACTGGAATATTCGCAGCATTCGCTCCAACCGAGAGGACCTGAAGTTGCTGCTCCGCTTGCACCGTCCGCTCGTTGTAGCCCTCCAGGAAACGAAGCTACGCCCATGCGATCAAATTGCCTTGGCACACTACACCTCTGTGCGTTTTGACCTACCCCCTGTGGTAGGTATCCCAGCTCATGGAGGGGTTATGTTGCTGGCCCGGGATGATATTTACTACGATCCCATCACGTTGCACACCGGCCTGCAGGCAGTTGCCATCCGCATTACTCTCCCCACTTTTACGTTTTCCTTTTGTACCGTTTACACTCCATCGTCATCTGCCGTTACCAGGGCAGACATGATGCAACTTATTTCTCAGCTACCTGCACCATTTTTGTTAACTGGAGACTTCAATGCCCACCATCCCCTTTGGGGCTCTCCAGCATCCTGCCCGAGGGGCTCCTTGTTAGCAGACCTTTTCAATCAGCTCAATCTTGTCTGCCTCAATACTGGCGCCCCTACTTTTCTTTCGGACACATCTCACACCTATTCCCATTTAGACCTCTCTATATGTACTCCCCAACTAGCACGCCAGTTTGAGTGGTATGCACTTTCTGATACATATTCGAGCGACCACTTCCCGTGTGTTATCCATCTCCTGCAGCATACCCCCTCTCCGTGCTCCTCTAGTTGGACCATCTCCAAGGCAGACTGGGGGCTCTTCTCTTCCAGGGCGACCTTTCAGGATCAAACCTTCCCAAGCTGCGATCGTCAGGTTGCCCACTTCACGGAAGTCATTCTCGCTGCTGCTGAATATTCCATCCCTCACCCTACTTCTTCTCCACGTCGCGTACCGGTCCCCTGGTGGTCCGCAGCATGTAGAGACGCTTTACGTGCTCGTCGACGTGCTTTACGCACCTTTAAACGCCACCCTACAGTGGCGAATTGTATCAATTATAAACGATTACGTGCTCAGTGTTGTCGTATTATTACAGAAAGCAAGAAAGCCAGCTGGGCTGCTTTCACAAGCACCTTCAACAGTTTTACTCCTTCTTCTGTTGTCTGGGGTAGCCTGCGCCGGCTATCTGGCACTAAGGCCCACTCCCCAGTTTCTGGCTTGAAGGTCGCGAATGACGTCCTTGTGGCCCCGGAGGCTGTCTCCAATGCCTTCGGCCGCTTTTTCGCAGAGGTTTCGAGCTCCGCTCATTACCACCCTGCCTTCCTCCCCCGCAAACAGGCAGAGGAGGCTAGGCCACCTAACTTCCGCTCCTCGAATTGTGAAAGTTATAATGCCCCATTCACCATGTGGGAACTCGAAAATGCACTTGGCCGATCACGGTCCTCTGCTCCAGGGCCTGATTCTATTCATATTCAGATGCCGAAAAACCTTTCTCCTGCGGGTAAAGGTTTTCTTCTTCGTACATACAATCGCATCTGGATTGAGGGACATGTTCCCGCATGCTGGCGCGAGTCTATTGTTGTCCCGATTCCTAAGCCGGGGAAGGACAAGCACTTGCCTTCCAGTTATCGACCTATCTCGCTTACCAGCTGTGTCTGTAAAGTGATGGAGCGAATGGTTAACTCTCGATTGGTTTGGCTGCTCGAGTCTCGACGCCTACTTACCAATGTACAATGTGGATTTCGTAGGCGCCGCTCTGCTGTTGACCATCTGGTTACCTTGTCGACCTTCATTATGAATAACTTCTTGCGGAAGCGCCCGACCGCGGCTGTGTTCTTCGATTTGGAGAAGGCTTACGACACCTGTTGGAGGGTGGGCATTCTCCGCACCATGCGTACATGGGGCCTTCGCGGTCGCCTCCCTCTTTTTATTCGTTCCTTTTTAATGGATCGACAGTTCAGGGTACGTGTGGGTTCTGTACTGTGAGACACCTTTCGCCAGGAGAATGGGGTGCCACAGGGCTCAGTTTTGAGCGTCGCTCTCTTCGCCATCGCGATCAATCCAATAATGGATTGCCTCCCAGCTGATGTATCAGGCTCCCTTTTCGTGGACGATTTTACCATCTATTGCAGCGCGCAGTGTACACGTGTCCTGGAGCACTGTCTTCAGCATTCTCTTGACCGTCTTTACTCCTGGAGTGTCGCCAATGGCTTCCGTTTTTCTGCCGAGAAGACGGTCTGTATTAACTTCTGGCGCTACAAAGAGTTTCTCCCACCGTCCTTACGACTCGGTCCCGTTGCTCTCCCAATCGTGGAGACAACCAAATTTTTAGGCCTTACATTTGACAGGAAACTTAGCTGGTCTCCACATGTGTCATATTTGGCCGCCCGTTTTATCCGTTCTTTAAATGTCCTCCGTGTTCTCAGTGGTATGTCGTGGGGAGCGGATCGAACCGTCCTACTTCGTCTATATCGGTCGATCGTCCGCTCCAAGCTGGATTATGGGAGCTTCATATACTCCTCTGCACGGCCATCCATCTTACGCCGCCTCAACTCCATACAACATCGGGGTTTACGACTTGCGATCGGAGCATTTTATACTAGTCCCGTAGAGTGTCTTCATGCTGACGCTGGCGAATTGCCACTCACCTACCGGCGCGATATACTGCTTTGTCGGTATGCCTGTCGGCTACTGTCAATGCCCGACCATCCATCTTATTGTTCCTTTTTTGACGACTCTCTCGACCGTCAATACGGGTTGTGTGTCTCTGCCCTGTTACCACCTGGAGTTCGCTTTCGTCGCCTCCTTCAACACCTTAATTTTTCACTCCCTGCAACCTTTCGAGTGGGCGAGAGCCACACGCCACCTTGGCTCCAGGCTCAGGTCCGCGTTCACCTTGACCTCAGCTCGCTCCCGAAAAAGGTTACCCCCGGTTCGGTCTACCACTCCCGTTTTTTGGAACTTCGTTCGAAGTTCATCAACATGACTTTCATTTATACAGATGGCTCTAAGACCAATGACGGGGTCGGGTGTTCCTTTACTGTCGGGGCACAAAGTTTCAAATACCGGCTCCATGGACATTGTTCGGTCTTCACAGCTGAGCTCTTTGCCCTCTACCAGGCTGTTCTTTACATCTGCCGCCACCGACATTCTGCTTATGTCATCTGCTCCGACTCCCTGAGCGCCATCCAGAGCCTCAGTGATCCGTACCCGGTTCACCGTTTTGTACACCGGATCCAATGCTCTCTTCAGCAGCTGGTGGACGTCGGTTCTCCGGTTAGCTTTATGTGGGTTCCTGGCCATGTCGGTATCCCCGGAAACGTAGCTGCAGATGCCGCGGCCAAGGCTGCGGTCCTCCAGCCTCGGACAGCTTCTTGTTGTGTCCCTTCGTCCGATTATAGCAGGGTCATTTGTCAGCGCATTTTATCGCTGTGGCATGCCGATTGGGCTGCACTTACAGACAACAAGCTTCGGGCCATAAAACCTCTTCCCGTGGCTTGGACGTCCTCCTCACGCCCTTCTCGGTGGGAGGAGGTAGTTTTGGCCCGGTTAAGAATTGGACACTGCCGGTTCAGCCATCGCCATCTGCTGACGGCTGCGCCGGCGCCGTTCTGCCCATGTGGGCACTTGCTGACGGTTCGACACATTTTAATGTCCTGTCCAGATTTTAACACACTGCATCTAGATCTTATCCTGCCAAGTACTTTCGATGCCATTTTAGCGGATGACCCACGAGCAGTTGCTCGTGTTCTTCGTTTTATCAATTTGACCAACCTCTCTAAGGACATTTGATGATGCTGTTTTTTAATCCTATGCCTGTCAGTCTGTCTTTTATCATGTTTTCCCTTTTAGTTGTTGTTTTAAACTTGTGCCTCACGGTGCATTCTTAACGTTGTCAGGGCGCTAATGACCATTGAAATTGTGTGCCCTAAAACCACAAAAAAAAAAGCATTCCTGATGTATGTGTCTCACCATATAGCAGAGATGATAACTCGTGATAGGCACAACAAAAAGAGTCGCACAATTATAGCTTTCAGCCATTTAAGCCTTTGTCAGCAGTACACACACACACACACACACACACACACACACACACACACACACACACACACACGCACACGTGCAAATGCAACTTTCACACACATCTGCAGTCTCAGAGAACTGAAACCACACTGCGAGCAGCATCACCAGTACTTGATGGGAGTGACGACTGGGTGTGTAAGTAAGAAAGAGGCTGGGGTGGGGATAGTATGGTGGGGGTGATGGACAGTGAAGTGTTGCAGTTTGGGTGGAGGGCAAGAGAGAAGGTGTGAGGGGGGTAAGTAGTGGAAAGGAGAGAAATAAAAATAAATTAAAATACTGCGTGTGGTAGTGAAATGATGGCTCTGTAGTGCTGGAATGGGGAACAGGGAGGGGGTTGGATGGATGAGGACAGTGACTAGTGAAGGTTGAGGCCAGGAGGGTCATGGGCACATAGGATATATTGCAGGGAAAGTTCCCACCTGTGCAATTGAGAAAAGCTGGCGTTGGTGGGAAGGATCCATATGGCACAGGCTGTGACGCAGTCATTGAGATGAGGGATATCATATTTGGCAGTGTTTAGCAACAGGGTGGTCCACTTACTTTTTGGCCACAGTTTTTTGGTGGTGATTCATGTGGACAGACAGCTTGTTGGTTGTCATGCCTACATAGAATGCAGCACAGTGGTTGCAGCTTAGCTTGTAAATCACATGACTGGTTTCACAGATAGTTCAGCCTTTGATGGCATAGTTGACGTTAATTACAGGACTGGAATAGGTGGTGGTAGGAGAATATATGGGACAGGTCTTGCATCTACATCTATTACAGGGGTATGAGCCATGAGGGTAAGGGACTGGGAGCAGGGGTTGTGTGAGGATTGACAAGTATGTTGTGTAGGCTCAGTGGAAGGTGGAATTACACTGTAGGAGGGGTGGGAAGGATAGTGGGCAGTACATTTCTCATTTCAGGGCATGACAAGAGGTAATGAAAACCCTGGCAAAGAATGTAATTCAGTTGCTCTAGTCCCAGATTTTACTGCATTAAGAAGAGAATGCTCCTCTGTGGCTGGACTGTGGGACTTCGGGAGATGGTGGAAGACTGGAAAGATAAGACACGAGAAATTTGTTTTTGTACAAAGTTGGGAAGACAATTATGGCCAGTGATGGCTTCAGTGAGACCCTCGGTATATTTAGAGAGGGACTGCTCGTCACTGCAGATGCAATGACCACGGGTGGCTAGGCTGTATGGAAGGGACTTCTTGGTATGGAATGGGTGGCAGCTGTCGAAGTTCAGGTATTTCTGGTGGTTTGTAGGTTTGATATGGATGGAGGTGCTGATGCAGCCACCTCTGAGGTGGAGGTCAACATCTAGGAAGGTGGCTTGTTGTGTTGAGCAAGACCAGGTGAAGTAAATGGGGGAGAAGTTGTTGAGGTTCTGGAGGAATGTGAATAGTGTGTCCTCACCTTCAATCCAGATAGCATAGATGTCATCAATGAAACTGAACCAGGTGAGGGGTTTAGGAGTCTGGGTTTTTAGGAAAGATTCCTCAAGATGGCGCATGAAGAGGTTAGAATAGGATGATGCCAGTTACAGATGATGACAGATATCTCGGTTGTAGAAGCCTGCCTTTTGATTGTTCAGAAAGAGTTCCACATTAAAAATTTAAATTTCATTTGGAAAATGGCTGCCACCCAATGGATTCTTTGTCAGTGGAAAATATCACTGGATGGAGAATGTGTGTGGCAAGAATTTATAGGCGAAAGAAGCAGCATGTCTGTCCTGTACAGAATGAGCTGGGACACTGTCGTGGATCAAAAATATGCCTTCACACTGCCTCTTGTGACACTTCACGTTGACAGCCTCCTCTAATTATCTCACCTGGAGATTTTTCCAGTACATTGCTGTGGAGATTTTCCCCTTAACATTATAGTCTGTTGGTACAACAGATTGTTCCAAAGAACACACAGCACCAAATTATCTGATGATGTTGGGATCTTTGCCTGCTTTAGTGGTGTTGTGTAAGTAGATGTATGTAAATGTGTGCTGTCTCATTAACTGTGATTAAATGGCTAAAGAAGCCATCTGAGTTAGCCAAACACAGAATCAATACATACACTGCTGCTTCAGTTTCAGTGGGTTTCTCAAGTGGGTGTGAGTAGTTGACACATCCTGTCGATGTCAGTTGTTGTCGTATTCATAACATCATGCAACATTTTGGAAACTGGCCTCTTAGTGATTTCCATTTTTTCCACTATTGCCTCAATTGTTGAGCACCAGGTTACTTACTTTGTGGTCCTTCAGGCAGATGGGCTGCTACACCATTCTTCATCTTTGAACATGTTTTAGCAAGTTGAGAAACAAAATTGCTTCAGCTGTAAAAATATTAGGCACTACCAATTTCAGAGCACTTACAGCTGCATTTCAGGTACAAATCTGTATATAAGTGGACAATCAATCGTGTAGAAAACCAATATTCTGAAAGCTATGATGAAGCTGTAATGAAACATGTAGTCCCTGGAATCGAAACACGTAATCACTGGAAGAGTCATGACTCAGCTTGCATTGTTAGTGCAATGAAATAATTACCCACAAAAGTGTGTCTGCTGTAAAAGTACTAAAACCTATGAAGAAAAATTAAGAAACAATGAGGATGAATTTATGTAATGTTATAATGGACAAGGGGAAATGTAAGAGGCACTCACTGAATATCAGTGCGTGGAGGTGAATGTTATCTGGGTGGCAGACTGTAGGCTAAAACATTTGACAGTTGTGTGTGTGTGTGTGTGTGTGTGTGTGTGTGTGTGTGTGTGTGTGTGTAGAGAGAGAGAGAGAGAGAGAGAGAGAGAGAGAGAGAGAGAGAGAGAGAGACAGAGAGAATATTTCAATGTGTAGTGCTGGAATGAAAATAAGTAAACTAAATCATACCTCAAAACAGGAAAATAAGTTGCAAATATGTAGCATATTATCATGTTTCTGGGTACAGTTTAACTTTCACATTTGCAGCAAATAGCTCTGTTCCTGGGAATGATTTAGTTTACTTGATGTTGTTGTTGCATAAAAGTTAGTATTATCTCTTTCCATCATTCTAATTTTCATGGTGTGTGAAAGTCATCTGGGTTGCTTGCTCAACATTCAGGAGATGGAGTACACCTGCTTATTATAGTATCATGTTGTATTCTAGGTTTTAATGGGACCCCATACATAGCATACATTCCTTGACATACTAATATTATAGCAGTCAAAGTTTTTAGCCAATAGGTTGTTACCTAGGTGGCATATTAAAGTGTGTGAACATTCATGTGGTAACATCGGCAAGTGCCTCTTAAATATCCTTATCCACTATGGTGTTATGTAAATTCCTCCTTAATGTTTTTATCATCTTCGCTGCTATTATGCAAGTGTTTTCCACCATATTTTATTACTTCTAGGACATACGCATTTTTGGGAATAATCTATTTAATGGGACTGACAATGAATGCTACGTCTTCCTATAATAATTATTTAAATTGTGAATTGACGCCATCCTCAGTATATGCTTCATTACAGTTTGATCTTAGCTTTGGGATTATTTATTTTTCTACAGGATTCTTTTTCTGCTTATATACAGTTTTGCACCCAAAGATGCAGCTGTAAGTGTTGCAAAATTGGTAGTTCCAAAGAATAGAAGGATTTTACAGCTGATATGGTTTCATTTCTCAATATGGTTTCTCATGGCTGTGGTTGCCCAGATAATTCTTTTGTTTAATGACGCAAAGTGTCAGAGGCATTTAACTATTGAGTGATGAATTGTTACCTTACACTTCCACTTCATTTTGGATTGTAGGGTAATTGTCCTCCTCTAAGTGCAGAAAATGCCACACTGTTCCTGTTTATCAGGAATGCAGAGGTTTGCCTACAAACAATCAAATAACTGTTACATAATTTTATTTTTTCAAGGTGGTGATGAAAATTTCAGGTCTCTTCTGTGCTGGTGTAAGATGGCTGCAGATATGGCTCCCCAGCAATTTTCGACTGATGTATCAACTGCGAATGACACATTGGGGTTTGATTTATATAGTTAGCTTATCCACTGTATGATTTTCTGACAGCATACTGTAGTATTAGTACTGCTAGTAATACCATACTCGAAAAACGTGGGGTTCGGAACTGTATGTTTCTTCTTCCTTGGGGAAGGAGAGATTGGCTAGGGAAGATTGCAAAAATGGGGCAACTCACACAGATCAGACTGAGAGGACCTGTGTGTTGTGAGGAGAAACTTGTGCAAAGCTCAGTTTGGTTATATTTGCTTATGTGGGATCAGTTTTCTGAGAGCTTGCCATGATGTATGTGTCAGTAAATTTGAAATGAGATGCATTTTTGTTTTGGAATTGTGGCTACATGCTGGAATTTTTTAAATTATTAACAAAATGTCATAAATGTATCCCTACTGACCACCCCCAGATACTATTACTTCAGAATTTCACCTATGGAATAGAAGTATTTGAGTAGAAATTATTTCACTTTGTTTTAAAACATTCATTTTTTACCAGTATCTTTAATTCATAAAAGAGATGATAAAACACTTTTATGGATGCATACTTTTTTTCTTTCTGTGGTGGATTAAGGTTAAATTGTAGGTAGTGGAGGACATTCTTCTTACTAGCAAACTATTCATGAGTAGTAGTACTCTTCTAAAAATTGTACCTAACTCTGCACAACAGACTTCATAAGAATAAATGGGTTGTGAAGCTTTTGTTAGTCAACCAAATTTTTAAACAATGCCTGCCCAAAATTTATGGATTGCCATGAGATTTAAATGAGAATGTCATATTGCATTGTTGGCTGAGATCTCTCATGGAGTGGATTCAGTTACCTGTATGAAAGGGTGTTTTTCCTCCATCATACTGGCATCTATCTTCATTGGTAGGTGGGATCTGTGTCAGTATTGGATTTATAGTATGTAGGTGAGTGTAATGAAAGCATGTATAGTGTCATGTTTGTGTTGCATGGTGGTGGTGCTGGTGGTGGCAGTGTTTGGAATTTAATGCAGGAATTTAGCACAAATATGGGTGTGCATAACATTCATGCCACCAGCTCTTCTGTCCTTGCTGGCCAGACACTAACATTGAAAATTTTCTCCACACTGAAGATTCAAACAAGTATACCTCAGAGTTGAGCTGTATGATTTTCCACAGGATGGTAGACATAGCTCTCTGTCACAGTTTGACAGTGGCCATTCATCTTGGTTGACAGCTAGTTGGTAATCTTAACAATATAAAAATCTGAGCAAAGATTGCATCAGAGCTGGTATGTAATATGGCTATTTGCACTTGGGGCTGCACTCCAATGGAGTGGGCAGGGGAGGGGGGGGGGAGGGGGGGGCGGCGGCTGGCGGGCGGGCAGGCATCATAAGCCGTCAGGACTGGAATCAGAAGTGCTTGGTGCTCGGATAGGGCAGGTTTGGCACCGGGACCTAGGCCTCCCGCAGGGTTATGATCGCTGTGGCAACGATTTCGGATTGGGGGGAAGGCATAGCGATGGTCTAAGATATTGCAGAGGTAGGGTGGGCAATGGAACACCATTTTAGGATGGGTGGGAAGTATATTTGGTAGGAAGTAAGAATATCTCATTTCAGGGCATCCTTTGATAGGGCTTTGACACTATATCATTGTGTCCTGAAACAAGGGACATCTTAACAGAGGTTCTTCCCATCCCTCCCAAAGTATTATTTCATGCCCACACAACATCCTAGTTCATCCCTTTGATACTTCCAATCCCTCAACTCTCCACATATTATCTCCATAGGAGACATATGTGCAAAACCTGTCCAATCCACCAAAACAGTGCTTTATTCCAACCTATCAGAGGATAGGCCACATGTGGAAACAGCTTTGTAATCAGAATCCGAATCTTATTGTCTCATAATGCACAAGTTAAATCATTGATTTTATGTTCAGGAGACTCATCAGCTGATGTTGTTGTTGTTGTTGTTGTTGTTGAAGTCTTCAGTCCTGGGACTGGTTTGATACAGCTCTCCATGCTACTCTATTCTGTGCAAGCTTCATCATCTCCCAGTACCTACTACAAACTACAACTTACATCCTTCTGAATCTGTTTAGTGCATTCATCTCTTGGTCTCCCTCTACGCTTTTTACCCTCCATGCTGCCCTCCAATACTAAATTGGTGATCCCTTGATGCCTCAGAACATGTCCTACCAACCGATCCCTTCTTCTACTTAAGTTGTGCTACAAACATCTCTTCTCCCCAGTCCTATTCAATACCTCCTCATTAGTTATATGATCTACCCATCTAATCTTCAGTATTCTTCTGCACCACCACATTTCGAAAGCTTCTGTTCTCTTCTTGTCTAAACTAGTTATCGTCCATGTTTCACTACCATACATGGCTATGCCCCATACAAATACTTTCAGAAACGACTTCCTGACACTTAAATCAATACTCGATGTTAACTTGCCATTGCCAGTCTACATTTGATATCCCCTCTACTTTGACCATCATCAGTTATTTTGCCCCCCAAATAGCAAAACTCCTTCACTACTTTAAGTGTCCCATTTCCTAATCTAATTCCCTCAGCATCTCCCGACTTAATTCGACTGCATTCCATTATCCTCATTTTGCTTCTGTTGATGTTCATCTTATACCCTCCTTTCATGACACTCTCCATTCCGTTCAACTGCTCTGCCAAGTCCTTTGCTGTCTCTGACAGAATTACAATGTCATCGGCGAACCTCAATGTTTTTGTTTCTTCTCCATGGATTTTAATACCTAATCGGAATTTTTTTAAGATAAGTCATAGGGTCAGTATTGCCTCACGTGTTCCAATATTTCAACAGAATCCAAACTGATATTCCCCGAGATCAGCTTCTACCAGTTTTTCCATTCGTCTGTAGAGAATACGCGTTAGTATTTTGCATCCGTGATTTATTAAACTGATTGTTCAGTAATTTTCACATCTGTCAGCACCTGCTTCCTTTGGGATCAGAATTGTTATATTCTTCTTGAAGTCAGAGGGTATTTCGCCTGTCTCATACATCTTGCTCACCAGATGGTAGAGTTTTGTCATGACTGGCTCTCCCAAGGCCATCAGTAGTTCAAATGGAATGTTGTCTACTCCCGGGGCCTTGTTTCGACTCAGGTCTTTGAGTGCTCTGTCAAACTCTTCACGCTGTATCATATCTCCCATTTCATCTTCATCTACATTCTCTTCCATTTCTATAATATTGTCCTCAAGTACATTGCCCTTACATAGGCCCTCTATATACTCCCTCCACCTTTCTGCTTTCCCTTCTCTGCTTAGAACTGGGTTTCTATCTGAGCTCTTGATATTCATACAAGTGGTTCTCTTTTCTCCAATGGTCTTTTTAATTTTCCTGTAGGCAGTATCTATCTTACCCCTCATGAGATAAGCCTCTACATCTTTACATTTGTCCTCTAGCCATCCCTGCTTTGCCATATTGCACTTCCTGTTGATGTCGTTTTTGAGACGATTGTATTCCTTTTTGCTTGCTTCATTTACTGCATTTTTATATTTTCTCCTTTCATCAATTAAATTCAATATTTCTTCTGTTACCCAAGAATTTCTACTAGCCCTTGTCATTTTACCTACTAGGTCCTCTGCTGCCTTCACAACTTCATCCCTCAGAGCTACCCATTCTTCTTCTACTGTATTTCTTTCCCCCATTCCTGTCAATTGTTCCCTTATGCTCCCCCTCAAATTCTGTACATCCTCTGTTTTAGTCAGTTTATCCAGGTCCCATCTCCTTAAATTCCCACCTTTTTGCTGTTTATTCAGTTTTAATCTACAGTTCATAACCAATAGATTGTGATCAGAGTCCACAGCTGCCCCTGGAAATGTCTTACAATTTAAAACCTGGTTCCTAAATCTCTGTCTTACCATTATGTAATTTAGCTGAAACCTGTCAGTATCTCCAGGCTTCTTCCATGTATACAACCTTCTTTTATGATTCTTGAACCAAGTGTTAGCTACGATTAAGTTGTGCTCTGTGCAAAATTCTACCAGGCGCCTGCCTCTTTGATGTCTTAGCCCCAATCCATATTCACCTATTACATTTCCTTCTCTCCCTTTTCCTACCACCGAATTCCAGTCACCCATGACTATTAAATTTTCGTCACCCTTCACTATATGAATAATTTCTTTTATTTCATCATATATTTCTTCAATTTCTTCATCATCTGCAGAGTTAGTTGGCATATAAAATTGTACTACTGTAGTGGGCATGGGCTTCGTGTCTGTCTTGGCCACAAAACAATGCATTCACTATGCTGTTTGTTGTAGCTTACTCGCACTCCTGTTTTTCTATTCATTATTAAACTGACTCCTGCATTACCCCTATTTTGTATTTATAACCCTGAATTCACCAGACCAGAAGTCTTGTTCCTCCTGCCACCGAACTTCACTAATTCCCACTATATCTAACTTTAACCTGTGCAGATCCCTTTTTAAATCTTCTAACCTACCTGCCCAATTAAGGGATCTGGCTTTCCACGCTCCGATCCATAGAACGCCAGTTTTCTAGCTTCTGATAACGACGTTCTCTTGAGTAGTCCCCGCCCGGAGATCTAAATGGGGGACTGTTTTACGTCTGGAATATTTTACCCAAGAGGCTGATAACTATGATAAATTATGTGTGGAGTACAATATTTTTATATAATCACAATAAAATCTGAATTCTATGTATTATATCCTGCTCAGATGGTCAGATCATTAAAAAATTCATCAACAGAGTATTAACTTTCCTGCACCAGGGTGCTATTCTATTCTCTTTTTACTGCCTCAGTTTGGACATTTCTAAAATTTGTGCCTTTCCATTTATTGTATACTTTCATTCCCATGTATTGTGGAGTCTGTGCAGAAAGATTAAGCCTATATGCAGCAACATGAAGCTTTCTTTGGTTCTAGTTTCGTAACTATGCTGGAAATTGAAAAAAGAGCTTAGGGTTATTACTTGTGAAAATAATTATTCCATATAGATATAATGAGGGAATGCTTAGTATCTTAAGATCTCTTAATAATGGCCAACTAGATCCTTTGGCATTGCACAACATATGTTTCTGATAATTTTTTTCTGCAAAACTAATATTCTTGTCGTGTTGCTAGCATTCCCCCAGAAGACAATATCATATCTCACTACTGACTCAAAGTAACTATGGTATACTATTTTTTGTGTGTCTATACTAGTGACATTGACTAAGATTGTCATAGCAAATGCCGGGCTGTTTACTTTATTTTTTAGATAATCTATGTGTGAGGACCATGATCTGTTTCTGTCTAATTACATTCCTGCTTCATTTAGCTCCTAGCTTCTGCGCATAATGTGAATATCATTTATTTGAGACTGTTTTGTCTTAAATTGCATCAGCCCTGTTTTTGAAATATTATCTTTAAGCCATTTACATGGAACCAAACATCGAGGTTTCTATGACCTTTTCAGGAATCTTTTCTGTGTTTTTGTTTTCTACCAGTACTGATGTGTCATCAGCAAATAAAACTGAATTATATAACATGTTTCAGTTATATACCGAATCATAACCTGGTCCATCTGGATCATCCTCTCCTCCACCAGCTTTCTTGAACAGTACAGATGGTAGTTATACTTTCAATACTTTCTCCAATTTCAAAATTATTGTGTCCTTTGTCTTCTATAACCTGTTGTTCCCACACAATCTACAATCTACCCAACAGCTTCTGCTGCATCTGTCCCACATCACCTCCCTACTTATGTTCCCTCACCTTCACTCTGTGCTTCTCTCTTCCAATGAACCCACCGGTCTTTCTTCCCCTCTCTGCTCCTCTCCTTACCCATTCCCCTTTTCTCCCCAATTTATCCCCACTTGGTGCCCCACAGCTTTCAGATGCTGTGCCAGGCAGCATTGTCCTGCTGCCATCTAGACCCTGCGTGCTCTGTCAGACAGTGATGTTCCCTCACCACACCTGTACCCTGCTATACCTACCCCTTTTGTGCCCCATTAAGGATTGCTACTTTCAATCAGTGTGAGTGTTGCATTGTCACTGGAGCAGTCCGAGACAGTGGTTATGTGTGGGTGATGTGTGCTTGCTTGTGTTGATGTGTGTTTTCTTTTCTGAAAAAAGACTTTGGCCAAACTGAAAATGAGTAACATTCTTCATTGTGCTTGTCTGCAACTCAATGTGTGATCTTTATGGTAGATAGAAAATGCAATACCTGCATTCTTCATTGTCTTATCCTCTGGATAGGCCAGATTTACCCGTAAAAGTGTCACTGCTGTAAATTTTGCATTTTGTATCCTTCTGTGTATACTTAGTGATATGAGGTCCTCTGCTTAGAAACAGGAAACAGATTAAGAGGAAAAAGAAAAATGAGTAATACAGTTACGAAATGGAAGGGAAGGGGAGGAGGGGGGAGAGAAGATGAAAAAGATTTAGTTAGAGAAAGGGAGGGCATGCTGAAAATAAGAAGGTTAGAACAGTAAAGCAAATAATGAGATGCAATAGAGATGATGACGATGATAAAAGGGGAGGTGTTACTGGAAGCTAAGTTCATAAGGTTGTTGGGATGCAAAGATGTGTGTGAGGAAGAGTTCCCATCTCTGGATTCCATAAAAACCAGTACCTAACCAGATACCCAAACATCTAATGTGTTGTTGTTACCCCAGGGGGTCCACAACTCTGTTGTGGATACGTGCATAGTGAGCACGGGACCCCGAGCTAATGGGGCCATCCTTCCTTTCCGGGCTGCAACACTTCCCTTTCCGCATCCTTCCCCATCCCCCATCTTGCCCCCCCCCCCCACCCCCCCTCACCCCTCTCCATCGCCTCTTTCATTCCCTTTCTCCCCCTCTGGGAGAATGTTTTGTGCCTATGTCCGGAGTCGGAAAGTCGAAACTGTAACAAATTCTTTGCTTTCTCCACTTGCAAGTATTTGTCCTTCCTTTATCCTTCTCTTTTCCTTACCTCTTCTCTTTGCCCTTTTCTCCACTGCAGTGTTTGAGACCTCTCTTCTTTCCTTTCCCTTTCTCTTTTTCCCTCCCTGTGCATGTCTGAAGGCCAACCCATGCTTTTCCACACGTAGCCGGTGATGGGGTAACGGGTAATTCCCCGCCCCGGGTAGACAGGTAGGACACATACGTACCCCCTGGTAATGGCCAGGCCCAGGGAGGGGTGATTACCGAGCTGATACCTTCCAAAAGTGCTGATTGGTCCCTCCATCCGTTTGTCGGGAGGTGTGACCTGAGGTGTGAACAATCACATAAGGTGGGAGTGCCCTCAGAGAGGGCCCTCACAAAGAAGGAGCACTCCATCGGAGAAGCCGGTAATCATGGGGGATACTTTCACAATGGTTTCACCATCTTCTACTATGTCAGCTCACAAGCGTAAGTTCAATGAGTTTCAGCCACAGACAGTCCTTCCATCATTGCCAAAGTTCCTTGTTGTTTCTCGGTCTGACGATGGTCACAACTTCTCCACGGTCAACCCTTTCATTATTCAGAAAGGTGTCGATGCAATTGCAGCTCCTGTAAAGTTTTGTTCCAGATTACGAAATGCCACCTTGTTGTAATAAACAGTCAGTGCCCTCCAGGCACAAAAATTGCTGCTTACTTCACTGCTACACACCTTCCCTGTCTGGGTGGAACTGCACCGTACTTTAAATTCATCATGTGGGGTCGTTTATACACGCTCCCTCACGCACCTGTCTGACCAGGGTGTAACGGCCGTTCATAGTCATGAAAAGGGTTGACATTAACCTCATTCCAACCTGCACTGTCTTCTTGACATTTGACAAAGTTCAACTCCCATCGAAAATCAAAGCAGGCTATGAGATAATTTCCGTTCGCCCTTACATCCCAAACCCTAAGCGTTGCTATCGATGTCAGCGGTTCAGTCATACCAGCCAGTACTGTTCCAATCTGGCCAAATGTGTTAC
Organism: Schistocerca americana; assembly: GCF_021461395.2. Classification (NCBI taxonomy): domain Eukaryota; kingdom Metazoa; phylum Arthropoda; class Insecta; order Orthoptera; family Acrididae; genus Schistocerca; species Schistocerca americana. Next base: position 230,181 of record NW_025725166.1, on the reverse strand, counting down.
GTGTGGCAAGGATGCCCACGAGGGTGCTTGTCCACCTCCATCCCCTCGTTGCATCAACTGTATGGGTGACCACGCTGCTTCCTCTTGAGATTGCCCCATTTTTAAAGATGAAAAGCTCATTCAGGAAATCAGGGCGAAGGAAAAGGCTTCAACCTTTGCTGCTCGAAAATTATTCGCCAGTCGACTGCCCACCGTGCCTCTGACAGGAAAATACAGTACTGTCCTTGCCTCTCCTCTGCCAACAAAGGAGGCAGCCACGCAGACTTGCGATCTCACCTTTAGTTCCACGGTTGTCAGATCGGCCAGTGCAGGGATCGCCCGTTCAACCTCCCCACTTTCGCCTGCTCACTCTATGGCTCACCCTTCATCGGGTTCTGCCAAATCACGAGCCCAAAAGTCAGACACCAAGACTTCAAAAAAAGAGCATACTCGTGAAGATTTTTTACGTACCCCAACTTCACAACCATCGGTTCCTCCTTCTTCTAAACATCATAATTCCAAGAAGGCAACAAAGAAACCCAGTTCATCTCCTTCTCTGCCAAGGCATGTCTCATCTACTGCGCCACCTGGTGGTAATCGCCCTCGGCCGTCTTCTGTGTCGCCGAGGCGCACTACTGGCGGCTGATCAACCGGCCGATTGCTGGAGGCAGGAGCTGCTCCTGAACAACCTATGGATCAGGATCTTCTGCCTTCGGGTGAATGCCATTCCATGTTGTTGGTCGCAAGCTCTGAGCAGTCGCTGAATTGATGGCAACCTTGGTCACATTCCTCCATTTTCTGTTCACCCTATGTGCATTATCCACTGGAATACCCGCAGCATTCGAGCCAATCAGGACGAATTGTCGATTCTCTTACGATCCTACTCGCCGGTCATCTTCTGTCTTCAGGAAACAAAGCTACGTCCTCATGACCGCTTTGTTCTCCCCCTTTTTCATTCCATCCAAATTGATCTCCCCTCTGTTGAAGGCACTCCAGCCCATGGAGGACACGTGATTCTTCTCCATGATTCCATTATCAGTCAATCCCCTTAAACACTTCCTTCCAAGCTGTCGCTGTCCGTCTTTACCTTTCTGGATACACGTTCTCTCTTTGTACTGTATACATTCCATCGTCCACACCAATGGCACGATCTGATCTCCTTCATCTTCTTGGTCAGCTTCCACCACCCTATTCGCTGATTGGGGACTTCAATGCCCACCACCCGCTTTGGGTATCTCCACATCCTTGTCCGCGTGGCTCACTATTGCTAGACGTCTTCCTCCAAGCGGATCTAGTTTGCCTCAACACTGGGGACCCTACATTTTTTACTGCCTCCATGACAAATTTCTCTGATTTGGACCTTTCTGTCGGTACTGTTCCACTAGCTCGACGCTTCGAATGGTTCGCCCTTGATGATATGGACTAGAGTGACCACTTTCCATGTGTGCTTAGACTGCAGCCTCAACTGCCATATATGCGCCCACGGCGCTGGAAGTTTGGCGAAGCCGATTGGACACTTTTTTCGTCTCTAGCGACATTCGATGACCGTCACTTTCCTAGCGTCGATGATGAGGTCTCACACATTACAGATGTTATTCTTAAAGCTGCGTAACGTTCAATACCACGCACCTCAGAATTGCACCAGCGCCCCCCAGTTCCTTGGTGGAACGAGGAATGCCGTGACACAATACATGAGTGGCGACGTGCTCTTCGTGTTTTCCGCCACCATCCTACTTTGGCCAACTGTGTCCGCTATAAGCAGTTCCGTTCGCGATTCCGTCGCGTCATTCACGATAGCAAGAAGGCAAGCTGGAAATTCTTTATTAGCTCATTGAACACCTTCACTCCCTCCTCGGAAGTTTGGAGTCGGATTCGGTGGTTATCAGGCGCGCCCATTTTCTCACCGGTCTCTGGGCTCACAGTCGCGCATGATACATTAGTGGATCCCGTCGCAATTTCTAACTCATTGGGTCAACACTATGCTGGGATTTCGAGCTCTTCAAATTACCCGCCAGCATTTCTCCCAAAGAAATGTGCAGCGGAAGTGCAACCTCTTGTTTTCTCCTCTCAAAATTGCGAAAGCTATAATACTGTTTTCTCCATGCAGGAACTGCAACATGCACTCCCTTCCTCTCGCTCCAGGACCAGATGGTATCCACGTCCAAATGTTGCTGCATAGTCTGCGTTACCTCCTTCACCTTTGTAATCGAATTTGGACCGACAATACTTTTCCCAGACGATGGCAGGGAGCTATCGTCGTTCCTGTTCTGAAACCTGGAAAGGACTAACATCTCCCCTCTAGCTATCGCCCCATTTCTCTCAAGAGTAGTGTATGTAAGGTTTTGGAGCGTATGGTAAATTGCCGTTTAGCTTGGTGGCTGGAGGCCCGCAGCCTTTAAACACCTGCCCAAATGCGGTTTCTGAAAGCATTTTTCTGCAGTTGACCATCTTGTTGCTCTCTCCACTTATATCAAGAACAATTTTCTCCAGAAACGCCAAACAGTAGCAATATTTTTTGATCTGGAAAGAGCATACGATACCTGTTGGAAGATAGGCATTCTCCGCACACTGTTCTCTTGGGGCTTTCGATGCCGTCTGCCCCTTTTTCTTCACGAATTTATGGCAGAGCGCGTATTTAGAGTGCGGGTGAACACTACTCTCTCCCGTATTTTCTCCCAAGAAAACGGGGTACCCCAGGGCTCGGTGCTGATGGTTGTACTGTTTGCCATTGCCATAAATTGTATTATGGAATGTCTCCTTCCTGATGTCTCGGGTACCCGCTTTGTGGGCGATTTTGCGATCTACTACAGCTCTCAACAGACAAGCCTTCCTGAACGACATTTTGAAGGATGTCTCGAACGCCTGCACTCTTGGAGCATCTAAACAGGCTTTCGCTTTTCTCCCAGTAAGACCGTTTGTGTTAATTTTTGGCGTTGTATGGAGTTTCTTCTACCCTCCTTACATCTAGGACCTGTCAACCTTCCATTTTCGGACGTCGCTAAATTCTTGGGTCTTATGTTTGACAGAAAACTGTGCTGGTCCTCCCACGTTTTCTATCTTTCGGCTCCCTGTTGGCGATACCTCAACACCCTCCATGTCCTGAATGGTACCTCATGGGGAGCGGACTGAGTGGTCTTTCTCTGCCTGTATCGCGCCTTAGTGGGCTTGAAATTGGACTATGGAAGAATAGTTTACTCCTCTGCACGGCCGTCTATTCTTCGTCGTCTCGACTCTATCCAGCACCGTGGATTACGTTTAGTGTCTGGAGCTTTTTACACCAGCCCTGTGGAAATCCTTTACGCTGAGACTGCTGAACCTCCGCTGTCCAATCGGCGAGCAGTCCTTCTGAGTCTTTATGCTAGCCATCTGTCTTCCATGCCTGCTAATCCAGCCCATGACATTTTTTTTCGACGCCTCCTTTGATGTAGGGTATGCAGACTGCCCCTCCTCCCTACTACCACCAGGAGTCCGCTTCCATCAACTGCTCCATTCTCTTTCCTTCCGCTTTCCTAAAACCTTCTTGACAAGTTGGGGTACAGCACCGCCTTGACTCCGTCCCCGGATTTACCTGCTCCGTGACATTTGTCAATATACCAAGGATGCTACCCCTTCACTTGTTTATCATTGGGTATTTGCTGCTCTATGTGCACAAATGAAGCCAGCCACATTCATTTACACTGATGGCTCGAAAACATCGTTAGGTGTAGGGAGTGCCTATGTTGTTGGCGACACCCCAAATCAATTTCGCCTTCCCGACCAGTGTTTGGTTTATACTGCAGAGCTCTACGCTGTTCTCCAGGCTGTCCACTATATCTGCCACCATCAGCGGATACAGTATGTTATCTGTTCAGATTCACTCAGCTCTCTCCTCAGTCTCCAAGCTCTCTAACCTGTCGACTCTCTGGTCCACTGGATTCAGGACTGTCTGCGTTTGCTCCACCTGGAGGGCGTCTAGGTGGCGTTCCTCTGGCTCCCGGGACATGTTGGTATCTGTGGAAATGAGGTGGCCAATATAGCAGCCAAGGCTGCAGTCTTTCTTCTTCGGCCAGCTATTTAATCGATTCCCTTCGCCGATCTACGGAGTGTTTTATGTCGTCGTGTTGTTCTTTTATGGCATGCACATTGGTCGACACTTCTCCCTAATAAATTGCAGAAGGTGAAAGCTCTTCCCTGTGCTTGGACCTCTTCCTCCCGAACGCGTTGTTGGGTGAAGGTAATTTTAACTAGACTCCGGATAGGGCACTGTCTTCTTAGCCATCGACATCTTTTAAGCGGTAATCCTCCCCCACTCTGTCCCCACTGCTCTCAGCTGTGGACGGTAAGACACCTTTTAATTGAGTGCCCCTATTTTACTCTGTTATGTGCTTGTCTACAGCTGTCGCCTGATACATCGTCAATTTTAGCAGATGACACGTGCTTGGCCGATCACGTTCTCGAGTTTATTAGTGCCAGTGAAATGACGTCAGTCATTTGAATCTTTTTTTGGGGACACCCAAGCCCTTTGTGTAGTGGATTTTTAAGCCTTCCTTCTGCTTTTAGTTTCTCCAATTTTTTGGGTTTCGTTCCCATTGCTGCTGGTTTCGATTTTCGGTTTTTACTGTTTCCTAAGTCACAGACCGGGCGCTAATGACCATAGCAGTTTTGCGCCCTAAAACCAAAACAAAAAAAAAACAAAAAAATCTAATGTGTAGTCACTGGCACTGAGGTCTTTTGAGTACAGAGATCATCCCACCTGATAAGTTTCCCTGGTTGCTGGAGGTGGGAACTTATCCTCCAACACATGTCCACATACCAATATCTTAAAAAGCTTAACCTCTGTTAACATAATTGAGCCATCATTTGCATTATCATCTTTTAATTATATTTGACACATTTTTAAAATTTATTATTGCTCATTATATTCTGTATTGTTCTTCTCCCTCCCCACTCTCTGTATCTCTTTCTCTCCTCATTTTTGTAAGCACTACTCTGTCTCTCCATATCCATTACTACTTCTTACTCTGTCATCATCTCTGTAGTGAACCAGGCATATTGGTTACTAATGTACTACCTATGATGCACTTTCCCTGGCAACGTCCCCCTTGCTTTTCTTACCCTCTTTTTGTTTCCTCATTCTCACAAAAGATTATCCCCATTTGATTAACCCACATTTCCAAGTTTCCCAACCTGCGCAAGTCCCATACTTGAGGAAAGGTGTAACAGTTCTGAAAGCTACGATAGTAATATGTGTCTATTTCCAGTAGTAATAATTCCACTCCTTAATTTAAGAACTAGTCAGCTATTTTCTCATATTTTTGTAATAGTCGTGTGCACTGTACTTTCAGTGAAATGTATTACGTAGGAAAAGGGAGGTCATGCTGATGGATGGCTAAATTTAGAACGGTAGTGGGATGAGACTACGTGCTGAAGAGCAGGTTATCTAAAAAGGGCTTGGTCTGAGGCATCCAGATGACCCATAGGTGCCACTAAACTCCTCCAGCAACTGCATGCCAGGTGTCCCTGAGGTGGGTAGTTCTTGGGGTCAGTTTCTGAATTTGGCCTATGTGATGGTTCTCATCCACGTACAGGGTGCAGAAAAATTGTATCACGAATTTTAACCCTGGATAGCTGATGCCAGTAGGAATGAAAATTACTAATGCTGTGTAGGGCAACAAAACACAACTTTAAAAACTATGAAAACTTGGCGTCATGTGCTCCAATTGACTGCGGGATTGCCCTGTTGCCAGATACTCTGGACAATGCATGACCTTGCATGCTTTGCCTGCCAGAATTTGTGATGTATCCAGGGCAGCCTACACACTCAGTGGTAGCGCCAGCCTTCCACTCTGGGGGCTGGAGGTGAACCAACCAACCCAACACATCCATTGTTGTTTCATGATAAGACGTACTGGAAACAAACCCTTCAACAGCTGTTAGTTAGCATACAGAAAGTCTTTTACAAATCGTGACAGCCCTGAAAAGGGCCTTTTTTGTGACTAGGACATTGTTTACTTAAAGCAGGTGCTGGACCTGGTGACCCTGCATGCAACACAAGGTTGGTAGTGTCGAAAGGTGTTTTGCTGAACTCTTTCAAAGTTTACTGGCATTGCCTTAATGTGATTTGCGGCATGTTGAATGACATGCATTAATTCATCTTTGTCTCTAGGTGATTTGCACCTGGGTGGGTGAACTGCAACCTTGAAGAATTCCCACAGGAAACTACCGGTGGTGTGAGGTCTGGGACTACGGGGACCATGTCCTATGAGCATGTCTGCCAGTTACCTGGTCATTGAAGAGTTCATCTAAATATCCACACACAGCATGACTGTTAGGTGCATGCGACTCATGCTGCAACCACATGCATAGCCGAATTTCCAGGGGAACACCTTCCAGCAGGCCGGGTAGCGTTTTGTGCAAAAAGTGAAGGTAATTTGCCATGGCAAGTTGAGGAGGTTGGTGGACCGGCCCAATAAGATGGTCAACCACAATGCCTGCCCAAATGTTGAGCAAAAATTGTTCCTGGTGTGTGTGGACGTACATGTCGTGAGGATTTCCCCTTGCCCAGTAATGAACGTTTTGAGTGTTGCAAAGGCCATCCCAATGGAAGGTGCATTCATACAGTAAACAACACGACAACAGGGAAGTCAGGATCTCGTGCAACACATCGCAGAAAACACCAGCAAAACCCTAGCCTGTGCTCATAGTCTGTGACAGGATTTAGGTCTTCAGCAAGGTGTAAAGTAAATAGATGCTGGCCATCATTCCTCAAAACCTCCCAGACTGATGAGTGACCACAATGTTATGTCCGGTTGCTCGAGTACAGGTCATAGGTGTTTCCTCAATGCACTTGAGAACAGTCTCTTCAAATGCTGCATCCCCTAATGTTCGAGGTCTTCCAGCATCACCATGATATCCTGCTAACAAACCTGTTTCACCAAGTCATGGGTGAATTGCTGTAAATGTTTGCAGGTGTGGCTGATGTCTTGCTGGGTACTGTTCATCATACAACCATTGAGCTTCATGTGCATTATCGTCAGCTAGTTCATAAACAAAAACCATATCTTGCCATTCTTCAAACAAATACTGTGCCACCATACTTACTGTATGACTAAATCCTAGGTGACGTGTGTGTGCTCTGAAGTGAAGCTTACATGTGAATGCCTCTTACATGAGGTAGAGACAAACAGCAAGACCTATTCGACACGTATGCATATCGCATTCGAGCAGTGATGGGCGAGGGACATTTGTGTGTGTGAACCGACTGTCATAGCATTGCCAGACAAATAACAAATGGCAACATGGCAATCTCATTGCCAAATGGAACAAGTGGCACCAAGTTTCCATAGTTTTAAAATGGTATTTTTTTGACCTGTGTGACATCAGTAATTTTGGTTCCTTCTGGCATCAGCTATCCTGGGATAAAATTTGGCAACACAATTTTTCTCCACCCTGTATAAAGGAGCATTGTTGGGAGCATCTCAGTTATTAAACACTGTCCTGTTTGATGTTGTGTAGCTCATCTCCCTCTCCCACTGATGTACCTTCAGATACTTAAATTCAGGAATTTATTGCCACCAGATGAGAAGTAGTAGAAGCTGTTGGGTTTAAGGTCCAGCTTATCACTATCTAACTGAACATAGTGTAGTTAAGTTTAGGTAGGGCAGGAGCCGGATATGTTTGGAGATTTATAGCTGTTACCTGAGTTGCCTCACTCTGTTCTTTCCCATGGGTGAAAGACTTACACCAGAGGAGTTGTCGCAGGACGGTAGGGACACTGGTAACTCTGTGTGTAATACACTAGTCCGCAGTGACATACGATATTTAGCGAGTATGTGAGCAGTGCTGAGCCTCAATTGAGTCTTCTTAGAAGGACTCTCAGTCCAGATAGCAGTGCTTCTAAATCTCAGCCCCAAAGGTCAACATGACCAGTCAACATGCTGATCAAGAGCTGGCAAAACTTTCAAGTCAGTGTTGTCATGTGAAGGCCTGCCTGCCAGCCTGCTTGTCTTTGTGTTGGCTGTACCACATTTAAGTGCAGAGGTATACAGACAATGGCTCCTCATACAGATGAGGGTTCCTCACTTTGCTTCAGTAGTGCAGGTTGTCAAGCAGTCGATCTTAATTGTTTCCCATGAAGTTCCCTTAGAGCCCCAGAGACAGTTATTCTATGGTCAGCTCCATGGTACTGAAACCATTCACATTTTATCAATTATGTATCCAGTATAGCTCCTCTGACAACACAGATGAATCACTGCCAATCATAATTTCAAATACAACACACAGAATAATATATTCTAAAGTGACGCTTCAGTAGCAACAATAGGATGTTGGTGCTGACCCTAACATGCTCTCTTTGTACTAATTAGTAGTCAAGTTTTGTAGAACAGTGACAGAGAACGATAGCTTAACCAGCAATACTACATCTGAAACCTGTTTAAAAGACTTGTCAACCTTACGTGTGTTGATGAGGTGAACTTCAGAGTTAAAGCAGTTGATTGTGAGCTATCTTAATCTGCAGTACACATGTTGTATTAGTCTCGCTCAGGTATTTGAGGCCCCTTTTGATTGTTTTAATGTTTGCCATTCTGTAAGTAGATAGGAGATCTTTCTTTATTTTATCATTAAAAAAGCTGAAACCGCAAAAAGAAAAGGAGATAAAACCCCTCTTAGTGCACAGCATGAACTAGTGGTGACTATTGACATACAAAGAGTATCTTCTTCTGGCAAAACAAAAATTGTCTAAATGTATTGTGCCTACTCGCACAAGTTCTGACAAGTCTTTTTAGACATTCAGATAACTTGCAGTGTTACTCAGAGAGAGATATTTGAAGCTAATACCACAAATAGGTTTTTATGAGTATTATACAGAATCTTTTGGCTGTCTATATCTTTTCATAAAATACTTTTCAGACAATTTTGTCCAGAAAAATTGTGCCCACATGGGTAGTGGATCTAGTGTGGCACCAATTGCTTTTGTAGTAAACAGGATTCATGCACATAAAGGTGTCCAAACTATTGCTTGGAATTCGTTGGTAACTTCTCAGTTTTTGGCATGTCCTCCAAACTGGTATCTACAGAATGTCACTTGCAGTTGTATGTTATGGGATCTGAGGAATGTGAACAAGCATTGGTTTCCAAATCCTTGAAATTAAAGGCAACACATGTCACAGCTCTAAATGATACTTTAAGTTTAGCCAGAAACAAGCATGGCTTCAAGCGAAGACTGTGCAGTAGGTTCCCCCTTAGTATGCCATGTGGGATGGACAGGTCCTCAATGTTTCACTTTTGATATTATTAACCATGGACCCACTGAGACTGCAGCTGTTTTTCTTCTTCTTCTTCTTCTACTACTACTACTACTACTACTACTTCTTCTTCTTCTACTTCTTCTTCTTCTTCTTCTTTTTATATGATTTGGTGTGATTCATGTACCTGAAGATACTGTCCATTATAAGAGCTTAATGGTGACAGTTGAAGCTCAGAGAATGGCATTCATTCTTGGCCTGTTTGGTGGAAGTCTTCTCAAAATAATGGAAGCAGTCTGTGTTGAAATATAAACCAAACTCAGTGTGTTTGCAGATCATGTGTATCATAATACACTCTGGTCATAGGGGCTCACTTCAAAGCAGTACTCATCACTGAAGAAAATTCTTCTCCAGTCAATGAGATTCTAGGTTGAAGACATGTCAGGAGACAGTGCAGTCAGCAATGAGATACCAACCTGACTTTCACTAGCCATATAGCCCAACAACCAGTAGTGGTCTGATGTGCTATTTATATTCATAGCAGGACCCACTTTGGTTATCATCCATGGCATCCTCTCAGCACAGTGGTAGACAACTATATTCTATGCCCCATTTTGTTGCCATTCATTGCATTCTGGGCTTACATTGAATCAAAATAATATCCACTCTTACATGGCAAGGCGTTCTACTGCTTGTCTTCATGCTTGGCAAATGTTACCTTGGCCAGCAATATCAGTGGATCTCTTCTGACGAAGAATGTTTGGAGCATTATGGACACAGCACTTGAACTGTCTTGGGATTTTGATGAGAAAGCACACCATTTGGCCATAATTTGGCATGGTATCCCTCAGGAGGATATTAAACATCTCTGTCAGCCAAGCTGGATATGGTGGCCGAATGGTTCTAGGCACTTCAGTCTGGAACCGAGCGACCAGTATGGTCACAGGTTCAAATCCTGCCTGTGGCATGGATGTGTGTGATGTCCTTAGATTAGTTAGGTACAAGTAGTTCTTAGTTCTAGCGGACTGATGACCTCCAATGTTAAGTCCCATAGTGCTCAGAGCCATTTGACCCATTTGAATCTGTCAGCCAAAAACCCCCCCCCATGAACCATGAACCTTGCCGTTGGTGGGAAGGCTTGCATGCCTCAGCGATACAGATGGCTGTATCGTAGGTGCAACCACAACGGAGGGGTATCTGTTGAGAGGCCAGACAAACATGTGGTTCCTGAAGAGGGGCAGCAGCCATTTTAGTAGTTGCAGGGGCAACAGTCTGGATGATTGACTGATCTGGCCTTGTAACATTAACCAAAACGGCCTTGCTGTGCTGGTACTGCAAACGGCTGAAAGCAAGGGGAAACTACAGCCGTAATTTTTCCCGAGGACATGCAGCTCTACTGTATGATTAAATGATGATGGCGTCCTCTTGGGTAAAATATTCCGGAGGTAAAATAGTCCCCCATTCGGATCTCCGGGCGGGGACTACTCATGAGGACGTCATTATCAGGAGAAAGAAAACTGGCGTTCTACAGATCGGAGTGTGGAATGTCAGATCCCTTAATCGGGCAGGTAGGTTAGAAAATTTAAAAAGGGAAATGGATAGGTTAAAGTTAGATATAGTGGGAATTAGTGAAGTTCGGTGGCAGGAGGAACAAGACTTTTGGTCAGGTGATTACAGGGTTATAAATACAAAATCAAATAGGGGTAATGCAGGAGTAGGTTTAATAATGAATAAAAAAATAGGAGTGCGGGTTAGCTACTACAAACAGCATAGTGAACGCAATATTGTGGCCAAGATAGACACAAAGCCCATGCCTACTACAGTAGTACAAGTTTATATGCCAACTACCTCTGCAGATGATGAAGAATTAGATGAAATGTATGACGAGATAAAAGAAATTATTCAGGTAGTGAAAGGAGACGAAAATTTAATAGTCATGGGTGACTGGAATTCGTCAGTAGGAAAAGGGAGAGAAGGAAACATAGTAGGTGAATATGGATTGGGGGGAAGGAATGAAAGAGGAAGCCGCCTTGTAGAATTTTGCACAGAGCATAACTTACTCATAGCCAACGCTTGGTTCAAGAATCATAAAAGAAGGTTGTATACCTGGAAGAATCCTGGAGGTACTAAAAGGTATCAGATAGATTATATAATGGTAAGACAGAGATTTAGGAACCAGGTTTTAAATTAAGACATTTCCTGGGGCAGATGTGGATTCTGACCACAATCTATTGGTTATGAACTGCAGATTGAAACTGAAGAAACTGCAAAAAGGCGGGAATTTAAGGAGATAGGACCTGGATAAACTGAAAGAACCAGAGGTTGTAGAGAGTTTCAGGGAGAGCATAAGGGAACAATTGACAGGAATGGGGGAAAGAAATACAGTAGAAGAATAATGGGTAGCTCTGAGGGATGAAGTAGTGAAGGCAGCAGAGGATCAAGTAGGTAAAAAGACGAGGGCTAATAGAAATCCTTGGGTAACAGAAGAAATATTGAATTTAATTGATGAAAGGAGAAAATATAAAAATGCAGTAAATGAAGCAGGCAAAATGGAATACAAACATCTCAAAAACGAGATCGACAGGAAGTGCAAAATGGCTAAGCAGGGATGGCTAGAGGACAAATGTAAGGATGTAGAGGCTTGTCTCACTAGGGGTAAGATAGATACTGCCTACAGGAAAATTAAAGAGACCTTTGGAGAGAAGAGAACCACTTGTATGAATATCAAGACCTCAGATGGAAACCCAGTTCTAAGCAAAGAAGGGAAGGCAGAAAGGTGGAAGGAGTATATAGAGGGTTTATACAAGGGCGATGTACATGAGGACAATATTATGGAAATGGAAGAGGATGTAGATGAAGACAAAATGGGAGATACGACACTGCGTGAAGAGTTTGACAGAGCACTGAAAGACCTGAGTCAAAACAAGGCCCCGGGAGTAGACAACATTCCATTTGAACTACTGATGGCCTCAGGCGCCAGTCATGACAAAACTCTACCATCTGGTGAGCACGATGTACGAGACAGGGGAAATACCCTCTGACTTCAAGAAGAATATAATAATTCCAATCCCAAAGAAAGCAGGTGTTGACAGATGTGAAAATTACCGAACTATCAGTTTAATAAGTCACAGCTGCAAAATACTAACGCGAATTCTTTACAGACGAATGGAAAAACTGTTAGAAGCCGACCTCGGGGAGGATCAGTTTGGATTCCGTAGAAATGTTGGAACACTTGAGGCGATACTGACCTTACGACTTATCTTAGAAGAAAGATTAAGAAAAGGCAAACCTACGTTGTAGCCTCTCCCCGATGTTATTCAATCTGTATATTGAGCAAGCAGTAAAGGAAACAAAAGAAAGATTCAGAGTAGGTATTAAAATTCATGGAGAAGAAGTAAAAACTTTGAGGTTTGCCGATGACATTGTAATTCTGTCAGAGACAGCAAAGGACTTGGAAGAGCAGTTGAACGGAATGGACAGTGTCTTGAAAGGAGGATATAAGATGAACATCAACAAAAGCAAAACGAGGATAATGGAATGTAGTCGAATTAAATCGGGTGATGCTGAGGGAATTAGATTAGGAAATGAGACACTTAAAGTAGTAAAGGAGTTTTGCTATTTAGGGAGTAAAATAACTGATGATGGTCGAAGTAGAGAGGATATAAAATGTAGACTGGCAATGACAAGGAAAGCGTTTCTCAAGAAGAGGAATTTGTTAACATCGAGTATAGATTTAAGTGTCAGGAAATCGTTTCTGAAAGTATTTGTATGGAGTGTAGCCATGTATGGAAGTGAAACATGGACGATAACTAGTTTGGACAAGAAGAGAATAGAAGCTTTCGAAATGTGGTGCTGCAGAAGAATGCTGAAGATTAGGTGGGTAGATCACGTAACTAATGAGGAGGTATTGAATAGGATTGGGGAGAAGAGACGTTTGAGGCAGAACTTGACTAGAAGAAGGGATCGGTTGGTAGGACATGTTTTGAGGCATCAAGGGATCACAAATTTAGCATTGGAGGACAGTGTGGAGGGTAAAAATCGTAGAGGGAGACCAAGAGATGAATACACTAAGCAGATTCAGAAGGATGTAGGTTGCAGTAGATACTGGGAGATGAAGAAGCTTGCACAGGATAGAGTAGCATGGAGAGCTGCATCAAACCAGTCTCAGGACTGAAGACCACAACAACAACAACAGCCAAAAACAGGCTGAAAATTGCTTGCATAAGGGCCAGAATTGGACCAAATCATTACGGACTTGATGAATTTGTGAAGCTCTTTTTCTGGGAAAAATCATCCAATTTTTTCTAAAATTGTTGTTTATCTGTATATTTACATCAGATCCATGAATTTCTGTCCCATTTAGATAATTACTTTGTAGTGCTTCATTTTATTTGCCTCGGGTTGTAAATGTCAGAAGCAACTATTATAGAGGGGCAGTATTCATTAGGTTCTGTTCAGAGGTGGGAATGTTTTGTGTAACCTGACAGCTAGTCAAACCTCCCTTCATCATTGACTACTATTGTGCTGTGTGGTGCTGCTCAGTTCAGAGGTATGCCTGCTTGAAACCTGGTGGTGTATGAAATTTTCAATGCCATTATTTGACCATCATGGAGAGTAGAAATGGTAGCATAAATATCCTGATCATCAGCTTTTCAATCACTGTCCCAGATTAAATTCCAAACATTTTTTCGGTGTGTTACAATGTGGTGACTGTCTACATTGTTGATAGTGATCTGTCTATCAGATGGGGACTTGAAGCTTGGTGGCCCTGTCGGTGCTAATTGAGAAGAGTAGGCTATGAATCGGTATTATGTTTCACCCCCTTTTTCTTCTCTCCTCATTATCAAATCACACACTCACACAGAAAAAAAATCAGACACACACTCACTCACTCACTCACTCACTCACTCTATCTATCTCTCTCTCTCTCTCTCTCTCTCTCTCTCTCTCTCTCCTCTCTCTCTCTCTCTCTCTCTCTCTATATATATATATATATATATATATATATATATATATATATATATATATATATATATATATAATATGGACAAAAGAGCAAAAAGTAAATCTTCAAAAATTTCATTGTTATAAAGTGGATGGTGGTGATGGTATGGTGATGGTGAAGAGGGTTGTAATATAAAAAATGGGTTCATTGCTGCCCTTCTAGTGTCAATGGTGTTAAAGGATTGATCTACATTCCCCATGAGGCATGTGAGACTATAGTTTTGTTGTTTCAGGTGACGAGTAATTTCAGAGAGTAACTTTGTAAATAAAGTGATTTGACACGAGATGAGTTATTACTTTTTATTTATTCTTTACAGGTTACTCACACTTGTATTGCTATTAGCAAAAGATGCATAACTGGTGGATGAGCTGACTAGAAAGTCCTTCTCTGCTTTCTTTGCATGAATTTCTCGTAGACTTAATTGATGTGTAATCTTCTCTGCAACTCGTATCTTTGTTTTTCTAAATGAAGGGAACTCTGTACCTTAAGCATTTGTCACCTTTTGTTCCTTATTTGTCTCTGTTGGCTGTAATGCAGAACTTCTTTTTACAATCTAGATAAGATTTGAGTGTTGATGATAATTATTAATATGCCTTTATTTATATTTTCAGGTGTGCCCGATGAGATAAAGAGGAGGTTTTTGAAGGGTGTACCTCGATGTTGGAGACACTACTGTTCAGAGTGGAGAAAGAATGAAGGTTCTTAATTTATTTATTTATTTATTTTTTTTTTTTTTTTTTGCCGAAGCTTAATTATTTACAGTTCACAATGAACTCACAATTGGCAAAACATTTTGGATTAGTCTCTCATTTCAACCTGCCAATGGGAAGGGCTTTTTGATCAAATGATACCTATACAAAGATTACTAAACTACTGCATATTGACATTTCAACACACCTCTCAAGTGTATATGAAACAAATGGCAATAGTTGTAATGGAATATTGACCTCTATTATACAGTTCATCACACTAATCATCAGTGTCAGGAATTATTCAATATGATCCATGTTGGCCCTTGTGGCACATGTTGATAACACATGAAGAACTATCTGCCATTACACACCCAAGATGGTAATGAAGATTTGCTTCATTTGTAGAATGTGTGTACACATCTTCCATGCACTATTGAAATCCACAAATTGTCCAAGGCTTATAAGCCCATTGGTTTCCCCCTGGGAGCAGGACACTTTCAGGCATGGCAGAGAAGACCTTTGTTGCCATTAGCATTCCAATTTATCAGTGGCATTGAATACATCTTCAGGAAGAAACCTGGTCATAAGAATTCTGGTGTATGTGTAGCAGTGCCCTTTTACATCTTACCTATGGAGGTGGAATGTGACACAAGATAGGTAACTAATGTGTGAAAATAGACTGTACACACCTACTGACAATGGGCATGGATTGGTTAAGTTGTACATATATCTTTTTCGCATATGAACTATTGTGCTAGATGGACACACTGTAGACGTACTCTGCTGTTGAGTGAAGAGACTGATGCTGCCCAACTAGGCCACAGAGCTTTGGCAGAATATTGTTGGTGCTTTTGAGCTTTCCAGGTGTTGGTGTTAACTGCTGCTTAAAAGGCAGTGTCAGGCCCCAAGGAATTTTGGATGCATGTTATGATAGTCTGTCTCCCTCAAAATGGACATCAAGGGCTGTGTGTGCCAATCAGAGATGTCAAAACATGCAACTTCAGTTGTTCTTGTAGTAGCTTGTAACCTCCCTTTATGGAAGCATTGGCTGAAGATGTCTAAATCAGAAGCTGTTGCAAATTTCTGTGTTGCATAGATGTTGACCAATCATCTGCATAGCCAAGAAGAAGAAAAGAAGAGAAAAAGAAAAGAAAAAAAAAGGTAATGGTTCAGGTATATGTGCCAATGTTACAATCTGATGATGAAGAGAGTGAAAGTATATGACAAAATGTGCATGCAAGGAGCATGGAAATCTAATGAGTGAGTGAGTGGAATGCTATATTAAGGCAATGTAATAGAAGGCAGAGTTGAAGAGTGTGAGCTTGACAATAGGAGTGATGAAGTAAAAAACACAAATTCAATTGTTCTGTAAGTTTTATTTATTAATTATTACTATTCTATTTGAAAATTACTGGAGAAGGAGGTATATTGGGAAAGCCCTAGAGGCCTGAGAATATTCTAGCTGGATTATATCATTTTGAGACATTTTGCAAAATCAGATATTGGATTGCAAGGTGTAATCAGGTGCAGATACAGTCTTTTCACAATTTAGTAATGATAGACTGAAGTTTCAGAGAATTGTCCAGAACTATTAGTGGTGAAGGAAGTGGGGTTCATTGGAAGTAATGATGCATATGTGAAGTTCTGAGAGGCAGTAAATAGTGTGATAATGAATACTGCAATAGGCAGGTCAGTTGAAGAGAAAGGGATTATCCGAAAAGGACAATCACAGAACTTGGATTTAGACAAACTTAAGTATGCACAAGATAACTGTAAAGAAACATTGTGTTGCAGAAGTTATACTGGAACCGATTCATAAAGTAAGTAACTACAAAAATGTGCAGTAAGAGACAGGAATACATCAATATAAGTCACCTAAGTAAAATAAACAGGAAAGCAGTCAAGCTGAAGTGAAATGACTGCAAAAAAAGTCTGAAGAAATCATAAATGAAATAGTCATGGGGTTGGACTATTCAGCATAAATAAAAGTCAATGCAACCTTTGGTGAAAATAGAAGCCAAAGGAGCAAACAGTAAAGAGTGTGCAAAAGTAATTCCACTGTTCAACTTAGAGGAGTGAGATGATAGGTGGAAAGAGTAGATTAAAGCCCCATGTGGGGTAGGATTTGTCTGAAGGCATGAAACAAGAAGGGTTAGAAGACATAGCTGATTCAATGAAGATTAAGAGTTAAACAAGTATTGGGAGACATGCAATCAAATAATACTAGAGGCACAGTTAACATTTCCGTAAGTCGTAAAGGAAAGGGGAGGGGGGGATGTCAGGGTGGTTAGGAGGTGGGAGGGAGGGAGGATTGTAAATTTGGAAGGAGCACAGAACTGTATAGAAGTCAATTAAGTATTGTGGAAAACAAGAAAAGGAGAGGATCAAAATGTTTGTGATGTGGTTCTACATAGGAATGTTGTGAATTCAGTGAATTTATATGACAAAAAAAAATGTAGAGTTTCACCACAGAAACAATGACAAAAAGGGACAAAATGATAGGTTATGTGCTGACAGAGCAACAAGTAACTTCCATCATACTTGAGGGAGCTATAAAAGTAAGAACTTCAGGGCAAAGCAGAGACTGGAATATGTCCAAAAAATAATTGCGTGTTTTACACTGTGAGGTGAAGTAGTTGGGATAGGATAAGAGTTCAACTTCTTTTTTAAACTGCTTGTTCAGTGTACAGACTGAATAACATTGTGGATAAGCTCCAGTCCTCCATCTCACTCCTTTCCAAAACATTATTCCCATTATGTGCCTTTCAACACTTGGTTTGCAGTGTGGCATCAGCACAAATTCCAAATAACGTCTCTCTCCATGTAAAGAATGTCAAACTAAATACTTTTTATCCATCTAAATTTCCAGATTGTTATTTTATTGAGAAAACAGTTTTGGTGGTACATTATGACATATTTAGGCACCATTCCCACCTCTGGTCTGATCAGAATAGGGGCCTGTATTCAATGACTGGCATCTGTAGATTTGTGATCAATGATCACTTCAAACATCATCTGCTGACTGTTAAATTGTACAGTTTAGACAGTCTGTACTGAGAAGACAAGGTCCCTCAACCATCTGTGAGAAGATGGATGTGTAGTCTTCCTCTCCATGTGTTATTATAGAGTTCAAATGCTCCATCTTGTGGGTTGTGTGTATGACATTCTGTATGTGTCTGGCTTTTGTGCATTAGAACTGAAGGCCTACTCATTGTTCTTCACTACTCAACATTTGTCCTAGTCTCAGGGTAGTGAGTTATGTTTCTTTGTCAGTAAATATATCCATTTGAAATTGGACCTTTCCCTATCACCTATAGCTCAGTAAAATATTCTGCAGGTCTCCATTATTGTGGTCAAGGCTGAGAGATGGATATCTTAAACTAGACTGACTTCTTTAGTCTTCATGCAGTACTTCTATCATATTCTAAAGCTGCTCTCAGTCTGGTCAACATTTTACAGTATGTGCTTCTGAGTGTTAAAAGTATTCATCTCATCTTTTCCTCATTTCTGTGATTAACCTAGTGTCTAACTAGTCCCATATAGAAAACTGAAGATTTACATGAATGACACTGATAATTGTTTCCTAAGGAGTTAATGTATCTCATTACTTTTACCTACCTCCACTTTGCAAATAATCATCATCATCAATGTTCTGCCAAAAGCCAGGTTTTCATATGGTAGTTCTCCAGGCTGTCCAGTCTTTTGCAATATCTTCAGATCTGCATAATTTTCTCTTCCTTTTATGTCATTTGTCATCTATTATCTTCTATCTCCTTCTTCCTCTCAGTCTTCTCCCACAAACCCATCTACATCTACATCAACATCAACATCTACATCTACAACCATACTCCGCAAGCCACCTGACAGTGTGTGGTGGAGGATACCTTGAGTACCTCTATCAGTTCTCCCTTCTATTCCAGTCTCATATTGTTCGTGGAAAGAAGGACTGTCGGTATGCCTCTCTGTGGGCTCTAATCTCTCTGATTTTATCCTCATGCTCTCTTCGTGAGATATACGTAGGAGGGAGAAATATATTCCTTGACTCCTCCGTGAATGTATGTTCTTGAAACTTCAACAAAAGCCCGTACCGAGCTACTGAGCGTCTCTCCTACAGAGTCTTCCACTGGAGTTTATCTATCATCTCCATAACGCTTTTACAATTACTAAATGATCCTGTAATGAAGCGCGCTGCTCTCAGTTGGATCTTCTCTCTCTCTTCTATCAACCCTATCTGGTATGGATCCCACACTGGTGAGCAGTATTAAAGCAGTGGACAAACAATTGTACTGTAACTACTTCCTTTGTTTTTGGATTGCATTTACTTAGGATTCTTCCAATGAATCTCAGTCTGGCATCTGCTTTTCAGACGATCATCTTTATATGATCATTCTATTTTAAATCACTCCTTATGCCTATTCCCAGATAATTTATTGAATTAACTACTTCCATTTGCTGACCTGCTATATTATAGCTAAATAATAAGGGATATTTCTTTCTATGTATTCACAGCACATTACACTTGTCTACATTGAGATTCAATTGCCATTCCCTGCACCATGCATCCATTCGCCACAGATCCTCCCGCATTTCAGTACAATTTTCCATTGTTACAAACTTTCAATATACCACAGCATCATCCAGAAAAAGCCTCAGTGAACTTCTGATGTCATCCAAAAAGTCATTTATGTATATTGTGAATAGCAACGGTCATACGACACTCCCCTGTGGCACACCTGAAATCACTCTTACTTTGGAAGACTTCTCTCCATTGAGAATGACATGCTGCATTCTGTTATCTAGGAACTCTTCCATCCAATCACACAATTGGTCTGATAGTCCATATGCTCTTACTTTGTTCATTAAGCGACAGTGGGGAACTGTATCGAATGCCTTGCGGAAGTCAAGAAACACTGCATCTACCTGCGAACCCATGTGTATGGCCCTCTGAGTCTCATGGACATACAGTGTGAGCTGGGTTTCACACGATCGTCTCTTTCGAAACCCATGCTGATTCTTACAGAGTAGATTTCTCGTCTCCAGAAAAGTCATACTCGAACATAATACGTGTTCCAAAATTCTACAACTGATAGATGTTAAAGATATAGGTCTATAGTTCTGCACATCTGTTCGATGTCCCTTCTTGAAAATGTGGATGACCTGTGCCCTTATCCAATCCTTTGGAGTTCTATACTCTTCTAGAGACCTACTGTACACCACTGCAAGAAGGGGGGGCAAGTTCCTTCGCATATTCTGTGTAAAATGAAACTGGTATCCCATCAGGTCCAGCGGCCTTTCCTCTTCTGAGCGATTTTAATTGTTTCTCTATTCCTCTGTCTTCTATTTCAATACCTACCATTTTGTCGTCTGTGTGGCAATCTAGAGAAGGAACTACAGTGCAGTCTTCCTCTGTGAAACAGCTTTGGAAAAAGGCATTTAGTATTTCAGCAATTAGTCTGTCATCCTGTGTTTCAGTACCATTTTGGTCACAGAGTAACTGGACATTCTGTTTTGATCCACCTACCGCTTTGACATAAAACCAACATTTCTTAGGATTTTCTGCCAAGTCAGTACATAGAACTTTACTTTCGAATTCATTGAATGCCTCTCGCATAGCCCTCCTCACACTACATTTGGCTTCGTGTAATTTTTGTTTGTCTGCAAGGCTTTGGCTATGTTTATGTTTGCTATGAAGTTCCCTTTGCTTTCGCAGCAGTTTTCTAACTTGGTTGTTGTACCATGGTGGCTCTTTTCTGTCTCTTACGATCTTGCTTGTCACATACTCATCTAACACATATTGTACGACGGTTTTGAACTTTGTCCACCGATCCTCAACACTATGTGTACTTGAGACAAAACTTTGTGTTGAGCCATCAAGTACTCTGAAATCTGCTTTTAGTCACTTTTGCTAAGCAGAAAAATCTTCCTACATCTTTTAATATTTGTATTTACAGCTGAAATCATTGATGTAGTAACCACTTCATGATCGCCGATTCCCTGTTCTGTGTTAACTGTTTCAAATAGTTTGGGTCTGTTTGTCACCAGAAGGTCTAATATTTTATCAACATGAGTCGGTTCTCTGTTTAACTTCTCAAGGTAGTTTTCAGATAAAGCACTTTAAAAAATTTCACTGGATTCTTTGTTCCTGCCATCCGTTATGAACATTCGAGTCTCCCAGTCTGTATCTGGTAAATTAAAATCTGCACCCAAAACTATAACATGTCCTTCAGGTGCTCAGCCACAACAGCTCCTGAGCCAGGGGGCCTATAGAGACATCCAATTACCATGTCTGAGCCTGCTTTATCCATGACCTTCACCCAAATTATTTCACATTACGGAACTCCGTCAATCTCCTTCGATACTATTGGACTTCTCATCATGCCTCCCCCTTGACTGTCTAGCCTGTCTTTGCGGTATACAGTCCAATCTGAGTTTAGAATTTCATTACTGTTTACGTCTGGTTTCAGCCAACTTTCTGTCCCTAGTACTATGTGGGCATTGTGACCGTTTATTAATGACAGCAGTTCTGGGACCCTTCTATAGACACTGCTGCAGTTTACTATTAGCAGATTAATATTGTTATTCCCTGTTGCATTTTGCCTACTCCTACGTTGCCACATGTCAGGAGGCATCTTGTCGGGCCTAGGGAAGGAATTCTCTAACCTAAATACCCCACATGTGCACTCCACCCGTAGTCCGCTACCCTTGTGGCTGCTTCCTGCATGTAGTGCATGCCTGACCAATTCTCCACCCGATATCGGACGTCAAGAAATTTGCACCCCAGATCTCCGCAGAATCATCTGAACCTTTGGTTTTAGCCTTGCACTCAGCTCCAAACCAGAGGACAGCGATCAGTTCTGGGACCGACACTACAAATAGTTAGCTCAGATTCCACCCCGTGAGCGAGGCTTTCCACCTTCACGATCTCCGCCAACTGCCTGTATGAACTGAGGATGATCTCTGCACCCAGACGGCAGGAGTCATTGGTGCCAACATGAGCAACAATTTGCAGTCAGGTGCACCCACTGCTCTCTATCACCGCCAGCAGAGCCTCCTCCACATCTCAGATGAGGCCCCCCCGGCAAGCAGACAGAGTGAACACTGGCCTTCTTCCCTGACCTTTCCGCTATTTCCCTAAGGGGCTCCATCACCTGCCTAACGTTGGAGCTCCCAATCACTAATAAACCCCTCCCCCCGTGTGCCTGCTCAGACCTTGCTGAAGGAGCGGCCACATGTCCACTCACAGGCAGAGCGGGTGATGCCACACGGCCAGCCTGCACATTGACCCTCCGCCTCGTGCACCATGAACGCCGCTGAACCTGCCACTCCCCTTGGGGAGAGGATGGCCCAACCGTGCCCGGTACCCGTGAAGATGTCTTGACAGCAGTGACAATGGGTGAAGCATGTAACACCTGTGGTGTACCATGCAATGCACCAGACTCCCCACTGCTGCTACACTCTGAGGCAGCAGCCTGAAGATGGCTGACCGTTGCTATCAACACATTCAGCTGTTTGCGAACAGTGGCCAGCTCCTCCTGCGTCCGTACACAGCAGTCGCACATCCTATCCATCATAAGAAATCAATTTACTGTAGAGAGTTAATCAACTTTTAACTAGACTGCTAATTCACTAAAGGTGGCTGATATTTGACTAAACTGTTGTTACTATACACTTCTTGTAGAAAACAATGAAACTAGCACTACCTGTCTCTGGACTGTATTGTAAACAAACACTAGCACTACTGGCACTGTGGCTGACTAAAGGGACTCTCTCTGACTGTATTCAAAACAAACACAAAATCGTTGGGACACTATTAGTAGCACTCGTCAATTAAAGCTTCGTAAAAGCAAAAACACACAGAAGAAGTGACAAGTAAGAAAAATACAGTTAATACTTAAATTAATGTAGCTCACTGCACAGCAGGCATGACACAGACGGCTGTTATGACAACACCAATCCGTCCAAATCATCTATTAGCAAGCACTCCCTTCTCATTGAATGTCCCAACCAGTTCTATTTCCTTTCTCTTAAAACCTTCAGCAGACATGTTCTCTCGCCAACCCTTTCCAGTACTCCTTCATTACTGACTCTTTCCATCCAGCTTATTCTCTCCATTCTCATCCACATCCGCATCTCAAATGCTTCTAACGTTTTTTCATTCTCTCATCACAGTGTCCATGTTTCTGTCCTATATAGTGCCACACTCCAGACAAAACATTTGCCAAGCCTTTACATTAGACCTTTATCTCATTTGCCAAATTTTCATTCCCAATTCTACATAACTAGCTCTGGAATCCCAGCTTTATTATGTACTGTGTACTTCCTGTATCTCCTAGAACCCCATATCATAATACATTTTATACTATACACAAGAATAGAATCAAATGGCCCATGAAAGAACATAATTTTATATGGAAAATATTGAGGAGTGAACTACGCATCAAACAAATTTATTCAAGATAAGAACTGCATAACCAAGTCAGATACTATCTGAAGATAGGCTCATCCTGTCTATTAATGTCTGGAGACAAAAAATAACTTTTCTTTGCTAATCTTCTCAATTCACCAGGCAGACCCAATGCCTGTTTGTGTCCTTCAAATGGATCTGGTAGCTCATATCTCACTCCAGCTGACTTACAACCGATGTTCAGCTTTTTGTGGATGCACAGTGACCACTAAACTTCAGATTTAAATGAGTGTCTGGTGCATGTAGTGGGGGATTGGAATGTGTACAACA
The DNA here is from genome assembly GCF_021461395.2 of Schistocerca americana. Lineage (NCBI taxonomy): Eukaryota > Metazoa > Arthropoda > Insecta > Orthoptera > Acrididae > Schistocerca > Schistocerca americana. Next base: position 206,547 of record NW_025725166.1, on the reverse strand, counting down.
TCTAAGAACCACAATTGTAAAAAACTTTCTCTACATCATGAGATGTGTCACCTAAATCCCTTCTTGGTTTCCTCCACTCCCATGAGATTCCCACTGAGTGACATCCTTCAGACACCCCCCACCTCCCACCTTCCACTTATCCGTATTTGTCTGATGTCTGGCAAATTCTTTTCTAGTCCTGTGTTATGATTATGGACTTCCCCTTTGCTATCTTGTTCTATCTTTTTCCTGATGACTGCTGGCCATTTTCTGTATATCCACAAGATACTCTCCCTGCAAGGCACGTTTTACACAATTTGCACACCAATAAGTTCATTAGTGAGGCATAGTGGACTACTCAGGTTTTTTTCTTTTTTTTCTCTTCTGTATTATTTGATTGTGAGCTGCTGAATCAGGAAGTATTTGAAGCTGGTGCTTTTGGTCTCCTCTTGAGCGACTAAGGAGAGATGACATTGTAAACTTCTATCGGCATGTCTGTTGTGACTAAAGTCTGACAGTGGTCTTTGCATTTTCACAAGGCTCCCTCCCCCCATCCCACCCATGCATTTTCCTTTTCCTCTTATTTACCCCTCATTGACCACACACAAGCACACACTAGAACAGAATGTCCTAGTAATTATTAAGACAAGAACTTTATAAAATTAAAACCATCAACAGCGGCATATTGTGTCACACAACATATTCATCTCCAGTGTAATTGTAAGATTTTATTATTTAAACTATGAATACATTTGAATCACATTTCAGACACACATTTGATTTTTAACCCATCAGCTGTATTACAGGTGCTCTACTTTTATTTTTCAGAATTATTTGTTAAAAATATGAAATTATGTACATGTTTTATTTTTATCACAAATAAAATCATAACTAAGAAACAGTACACTGCTAAAAAGTACCATTACATAGCATGTGTTTTTGTGTTGTAGCAAATACCAGCAGCATCTTGGACCAAGAAACACTAAGAGAAGCTGGCATTAAAACAAGCAGAAGTGGTCGTCCGCTGCTCCGGTGTATGAAACACTGGCTAGGTAGTAACATTACACTCATTTACATCTCTTTGTTGATCATAAACAACTTAATGATAGATAGTCAGAGTTACGTTACAGTTTCAACAAACATTATTCCTCAGATTCAAATTTTTGTTGACTTGGGGTAAGTGTTAAACACCTGTGGCTTTTGAAGCTGTAATAAATGTCCTCATAGTAAATATTTCACCCTTCAGTGGAGTGTGCTCCGATATGAAAATTGGTGACAGATTAAAACTCTGTGGAGGACTCAGACTTGCACTGGGGACCTTTGCCTTTCATGAACATGTGCTCTGCTAACTGAACTTCCCAATAAAAAGTCATTTGTGCCAATAAATGTCTTTCAGCAAGATTTTTGTCTGTTTCTGTTAATCTGTCTGTCTCTCTCTCTCATCTCTCTCTCTCTCTCTCTCTCTCTCTCTCTCTCTCTCTCTCTCTCTCTCACACACACACACACACACACACACACACACACACACACACACACACAAACGCAACTTGCACACACATTTGCAGTCTCAGAGAACTGAAACCACACTGCGAACAGCAGCGCCAGTGCAGGATGGGAGTGGCAACTGGGTGGGGGCAAGGAGGAGGCTTTGGCGGGTAGGGGAAGGGGTAGATAGTATGGTGAGAGTGGCAGACAGTGAAGTGTTGCAGTTTAGATGGAGGGTAGGAGAGAAGGTGCAGAGAGGGGAGGGGATAAGTAGCAGAAATGAGAGGAACAAAAGAAATGAAAACATATTAAAAGGCTGGGTGTGGCGGTGAAATGACGGCTGTGTAGTGTAGTGCTGGGATTGGGACAGAGAGGAGGCTGGATGGGTGAGGACAGTGACTTCCCGCCACAGCCTCCTCATTGCCCCCACCCAGATGCCACTCCCATCATGCACTGGTGCTGCTGTTCGCAGTTTGGTTTCAGCTCTCTGAGACTGCAGATATATGTGCAAGTTGCGTTTATGCGCGTCTGCGCATGTGTGAGCGCGCGGGTGTGTCTGTGTGTGGGTGTGTCTGTGTGTGGGTGTGTCTGTGTGTGGGTGTGTCTGTGTGTGGGTGTGTCTGTGTGTGGGTGTGTGTCTGTGTGTGGGTGTGTGTCTGTGTGTGGGTGTGTGTCTGTGTGTGGGTGTGTGTCTGTGTGTGGGTGTGTGTCTGTGTGTGGGTGTGTGTGTGGGTGTGTGTGTGGGTGTGGGTGTGTGTCTGTGTGTGTGTGTGTGTCTGTGTGTCTGTGTGTGTGTGTGTGTGTGTGTGTGTGTGTGTGTGTGTGTGTGTGGGGGGGGGGGGGGGTGTCTGTGTGTGTGTGTGTGTGTGTGTGTGTGTGTGGGGGGGGGGGTGTGTGTGGGGGTGTGTGTGTGTGGGGGGGGGGGGGGGGGGGGGGTGTGGGTGTGTGTGTGTGTGTGTGTGTGTGTGTGTGTGTGGGGGGGGGGTGTCTGTGTGTGTGTGTGTGTGTGTGTGTGTGTGTGTGTGTGTGTGTGTGTGTGTGTGTGTGTGTGTGGGGGGGGGGGGGGTGTCTGTGTGTGTGTGTGTGTGTGTGGGGGTGTGTGTGTGTGTGTGTGTGTGTGTGTGTGTGTGTGTGTGTGTGTGTGTGTGTGTGTGTGTGTGTGTGTGTGTGGGGGGGGGGGGGGGGGTGTCTGTGTGTGTGTGTGTGTGTGTGTGTGTGGGTGTGTGTGTGTGTGTGTGTGTGTGTGTGTGTGTGTGTGTGTGTGTGTGTGGGGGGGGGGGGGGGTGTCTGTGTGTGTGTGTGTGTGTGTGTGGGTGTGTCTGTGTGTGTGTGGGGGGGGGGGGTGTCTGTGTGTGTGTGTGTGTGTGTGTGTGTTGGGGGGGGGGGTGTGTCTGTGTGTGTGTGTGTGTGTGTGTGTGTGTGGGGGTGTGTCTGTGTGTGTGTGTGTGTGTGTGGGGGGGGGGTGTGTCTGTGTGTGTGTGTGTGTGTGTGTGGGGGGGGGGGGTGTCTGTGTGTGTGTGTGGGGGGTGTGTGTCTGTGTGTGTGTGTGTGTGTGTGTGGGGGGGGGGGGTGTCTGTGTGTGTGTGTGTGTGTGTGTGTGGGGGGGGGGGGGGTGTGTGGGGGGGGGGTGTCTGTGTGTGTGTGTGGGGGGGGTGTCTGTGTGTGTGTGTGTGTGTGGGGGGGGGGGGGTGTGTCTGTGTGTGTGTGTGGGGGGGGGGGGGTGTGTCTGTGTGTGTGGGTGTGTCTGTGTGTGCATGTGCGTGTGCTGCTGACAAAGGCCTTTTTGTCCGAAAACTTTGATTGTGTGAATCTTTTTATTGTGCCTATCATGACTCAGCATCTCCGCCAGATGGTGAGTAGCAACTATCCTTCACTTGTATTGTTATATATAATATTCATAGTACTAAAATAAATGTCTTTCAGAAACATTTTCCTCTGTTTCTGTTCACATTTTAACTATTCTGCATACATCTGTTCTTATACATAATGTTCTTTGTGCAGGTGAGGATTCTGCCTCATATATTGAGAAGAAGTTGAAGAGAATGAGACAAGAGTAGGAGAACATACTATACAGGTATGAAGTAGATTATTAAAATATCCTTAAAGTCATGCAAAGTAATTTGGCCACAAAATTTGTTTGAAGCAGAAGTTCTCATTAATCTGTCCAACTCTCAAAGCTCTCTTTCTCTGGATTTAATTTCAGGATTGTACCTTGATTTTTGGATCTGCTCAGTATCATAGACATGCAAGAACTGTTTCCATTTTACACTAGTAAAGTTGTGCATTATCAGAAATGATTGCTTCTTGATTGCCAACATGTGGAATGTATTATTTAATAATTTGTAATGTTGTCACTGCACTAGTGGCATTTTCCAAGATATGTAAGTTGACCTATTTTGAAGATAGCTCTCATATTGCAAAAATGTGTTTAACACCTGCACAGCCCCAGGGAAGGGGCCCATTTAAAGTCAATGGCAAGGGTTTGTAGGGGTTTCTTGGCAATATTAGGTGTAGCTCATATTTGAAGCCATGGTTCAAAGGTTTAACGTTTTGACAGACTAGGCATTTATGGATAATCCATTATACTCTCCTTTGGAGGAAAGGAAAATAGCAGTAGACATTGATTTTCCCTGCACATTTGGCCACTCCAAGATCCCTAGTGCAATGAAGAAGAAAGCTTAAAGGTTGGTGATCACAATATGATTTGGTGTGATTACCAACAAAACAATGATGGAATTTCCTAAAAATGAACATAATTGTGAGAACTTCTAATTCAGTGGCTGTGTAGGCTCATTAGCAAATGGTATTGTACAGACAGATCATCTATTGTAAATATGTATGATTTTGAAGAGATAATCTCCCAACCTGGTGAATGAAGCACCAGTTGTCAAACAAAAATCCTGATACATATCCAGTTCGTACAACAATTGTGAATTAGCTAGCACATCTTTGATCTTGATGAAAGTAGATTGGCACGCTTCTGACAAAATTTATGATATCTGTTTGTGTAGTAAGTTTAGTAATGGTTCTGCATTTAGTAGTTGGCCTGGGATGAAATTACACTAGAAGTTGGCTGGGATACTGGAAAGTAATGAACTGTTTGTATTTTTGTTGCAGTTAGGATACCTTGAGGCATAATAATGTGCCCCAAGAAATTTATTCTTTCACTACCGAATGACAGTCAACAAATCTTCCACATATAAAGTAATTCTTTTATGAATTACAGGCCTAATACATAGTCTAGTGCTGCTGTAATCACAGCACCACTCACATTGAGAGTAAATGACGTCATTCTAAAGTGGTCGCTATGACCTGTAAAAATAAAAGCAGGTTACTTTAGAGAGGCTCTGTCTAGAAGTTTCTGTCAGTATGACACTTAAAATAATGGAAATGGAGTATGTGATCCCTTTGATGTTGATGAAAATTTTCTGGTCAGATTCTCACAGGATGATTATTTTATTAATTTCCCTTGTGGGCAATACCAGCTTAATACTTTTCCCAGCCCTAGCTGCAGATAACAAGAAGTTAGAAAATTGACTGTTTGATCACTTCCAGTCTATTATTACACTGGTCAACACTCATTTTCTTGCCAAGGATATTTCAGTGGCTTTAGGATGAGTTAGTGGTGCTGAGGACGAATATAGCAACCATTTATGCAGTTTGGCTCTAGTTTTTGAGATAATGCATGATTTATTCTTAAAATTAGAAAAAAATTGCTAATACTGAACTCAAGCGCTACAAACTACAATGAAAAAAGAAAATAATCTTTATAAATAGCTTCTATGAAAACCTGATAGGCATTTGTCCACGTATTAAACATAATTGAAAAGTTTCTCTATAAGTATATCATTTTCCGTCCATGACGAACCGCTTCCTGCACGCTTTCCTTTTATAGGTCTCTTCAGAACAGTCACGTTGCAGATTCCAGCAATAATCTGCCATCATATGCCTGTCCCATCTTCCTTTATATCTTTTCTCTATTCCTTTCATATCTTGATGGAACTGCTCTCCTTGTTCCTCACCGAAATCACCTAGATTACGAGGAAATCGATCCAAGGGGCTGTGAAGGAAATGAAATTTTATGCTCATGTTAGCTCCTAAGTTTTGAAAGTTAGTGAGCATGTTTTTGACCAGTTCCCCGTAATTGGGAGCTTTATAATTGCCCAAAAAACATTTTACAACAGCGACAAAACTGTTCCAGGCGTGGGTAATGTTGTGAAGGTTGGTACAGGAACATCGTTGCTGTGCACCACCGGTCTTCTTGCTGACTCCAAATCGGGATATTCCCACTTTCATTTTTTGAACCTATTAAAACCTTTCACATTAACAATGCAAAAATAGCAATCATCTGTATGGTTCTTCTGCTCTCGCCATACCATAGGCACTCCGAAGTTTAAGCTTTTCCTTTTTCGTTTTGTCCACTGCCGTAAGCACTCCACACAGCATTTACAAACTTTATGGGGTGCCCACGCAAAGACGGCGTGAAGAACTCATGTTTTCCTAAAACAAAATTGCACAAATACTACATATTATGCAGAACTTTATTGTATTTGCATGTCAATCACATCCAACAAACATCATTAATTGTTTTGTATGAAATGAATACTCACCTCTTATTTGCTACGTCACGATGAAAAGGTTCTATCTCCTTGAAGCTGCACTGCACATGTGTGTGACTTTCGACCATCACCATTTTTCTTGTTTACACTGAACGCTACCTATCGGCTGTTGCGGGGATTACCTCGATCAACAAATGAATGTCGAGTACCGCCGAATTCAAATCTGCACAACCCTCAATATCTTCAACACACGCACCGCACAACGGGACTGAACACATGCTGACAGTGTGATGTTTGCATGATGTAATCCTCAACCACACAGATGCACTCCCTGAGCACAATTGTTTAATAAAGGTAGTACAATATCACTAATTAAAAAACAGGTAGCAAATACATTACACCATATATGGACCCTGCAGTCGATATTATCCACATGAAACTCTCATTTCCACAAATAACCTATATCTCAAAAACCAGAGCCAATTTGGAAAATGTACAAATATACTTGGAATGAGTATCATAACAATATCCCATTTTCGTTCAAACTTCCCTGGCAATGAAAAAAAAAATTTATTTTGTAGAGCTGTGTTATCTGTACGTCTTTTGCTACAGCTGTCCATTTCAAACAAGGAATGGGCAGAAAGGTAGATAGAATGGTTCATATGGTACTGATGACACTACTTTTTCATCAGATACCTGAGCTCATTTCCCTGAAATATTAACTAAACATTTTCTCTGAATTTTCGTTAAATACTGAGATTCTCTAAACTTCAATTTAATATGCAGTTCAGTTTTCAGTTGAGTCAGTATTTTGGAATGCTGGTGTCATGATTTTTTATTTTCTGTGTCAGTGAACTCTGATTTGATCACCTGGAAATTTTTTCCATAGCCTCGATGAGATGAGATTGTGCTTTACATTTATTAACATAATATATCATTTCCCCATATAGGCATCTACTATAACCTTCTTTTCACACAAGAAATGAATATCTATTAGACAGTCCATGAATAATGCATTTACTCTGAGCGACATGCCTATCATTTCTACATTTCTTAGCACCAGCAGAACACAGATCTCCCATTTAATTATCTGAAATTTTGTGCTGTGCCTATAGCTACTATGATACTGCAACAAATTGGGCTGGTTAATCATCAGACAAAATTTTCCAAAGATGCCTTAGGAAATAACACTTGCTGCATCACCCATGCCTCTTGTCACCTTAGCAGGTATGTCTCTCACCACAGCTTGTATAGCAGCCTGCAACAGAGTTTTCGATAGTCTGATAGTATATGTTGCCATTGAGTAGATAAAGATCTAGTCACCAAGCAGTGACAGGAGAACTCACATAGAAAAAAAGGTTTTACTTATGCAAATGTTTGGAGATAGTGGGTCCTTCTGGTAGAAGGGTTGAAAGAGAAGGGAGAGCGATGAAGGGAAAGTAACTGGAGAAGTTTAGGAAAAGGGGTAGAGTTCAGAAAAGTCACTTAGAGCCCTGGGTTAGGGGAGACATACCAGACAGGATGAGAAGGAAAGACTGGTTGTTTGGGACTGAACCAGATGAGATTTGAAAACCTGAGAGCTTTGAGGTGGAAGATAGTGTCTTATGCAAGAAAGAGCTTACTGCTGAAACCTCATGCATGAGTTAATAAGAGTAAAAAGCTGAGTGCATTGTATATAACAGAGGGGATGCTGTAGTAGAGTAAAGTCAGGTGGGTGGCAAGAATTGAGGACATAATGTTAGTTCCCACCGCAGTCTGCTGACAAACTGGTGTCTGGGGGAAGAATCCAAATGGCAAATGTGGTGAAACGTGTACTGACATCACAACAGATGTTGTAGAGCATGCTATGCATCACAGTATTGTGTGGGGCTGATATACAACCTCTGCCTATGCCCTTTCATCATAACTGACAAATTGATACTGGTCATGCCGTTGTAAAAGGCCAGTATGTACACAACAACTGGTATATGATGATTTGTTTCACAGGTAGCTATCCATTTGATAGTAAATGTTTTGCCAGTTACAAGGCTAGTATAGTTGGTGGCTGGAGGGTGCATAGGGCAAGTCTTGAAGCAAGGACAGTCCCAGTCATAGGAGCTATAGGGTAGAGAAATGGATGCAGAATGAGCATAGTGTCTGACAAGGATATTACAGAGACTTGGAGGGTGACAAGAAGCTGTTCTAGGTGCAGGAGGCAAAATCTGACAGAATGGATCTCATTTCAGGGCATGATTTTAGGAAGTCATGGCCTTGTCAAAGTGGCTGATTAATAAATCCAAGATGAGGATAATACTGAGTGACAAGTGGTGTGCTACAAAGCTGTTTTTTGAGGGATCAGCAGCACCAGGATTGGATGTGATGGCCTGGGAAATCTGCTTTTTAACTAGACTTGTGGGGTAATTAAATCCAGTGAAGGCTGAGGTGGTGGTGGTGGTGGTGGTGGTGGTGGTGGTGGTGGTGGTGGTGGTGGTGTACAAAGTGTCTGCATCTGATAAATATATTTGCCTTGAATGCCAAGGCTGTATGGAAGGAAACATTTGACATGGAATGGATGGCAACTGACAAAACGAAAGTACTGTTGTTAGTAGTTCAGTGTGGATAGACGTCTGTATCTGGTCATTGGTGATGATCAGATCAACATCAAGGAGAGTGGTACAGGATTTGGAATAGGAACATGTGAAATTTAATTGGGAGACGGTACTTCGAGGTTCCAGGAATTTTAACAGGTCAGCCTCACTATGAGCCCATATGGCAAATATGTCATAAATGTATATAAACAAAACCAGGGGTTGGAGGCTTACTGATTGCAGGAAGGCACCATCCAATCTATCCATGAAAGGTTAGCATAAGTAGGAGACATCCTGGTTCCTATGGCCATACCCTTATTCTGATTGTATGTTTTCTCCTCGGACATGAAGTAGTTGCTGGTAAGTGTAAAGTTGATTAAGGTGAGAAGGAAGCATGTCATAGGTTTGGAATCGGGTGGACTCTGACGAAGGAAATGTTCAGGAGCAGACCGACCATGCACATGGGGATGTTTGTATAGAGAAAGATGGCATTAGTGGTGACAAGTAAGGTGTGTGTGTGGGGTGGAATGGGCACAGATGTCAGATGATCTAGGATTTGTTGATGTCGTTAATGTAGGATGTAAGCCTTTGTACTATGGGTTGCAGCTACTGATTGACTAATTCAGAAATATGTTCAGTGGGTGCTTTGAAGCCAGAAGGTATAGGATAGCCAGGATGATTGGCTTTGTGGATCTAAGGAAGGAGGTAAAATGGTGTGCATGGTTTGGTTGGGCTAAGAAAATATATGGATTGACATATTGGTCCCTGTCAGGAGCCTGAGATTTTAACAAGGAACTGCAGGTTATTTTTGAATCACAGGGACAGGTTCTTAGATGGCAGATACTGTATGTAGAGTTGCCAGACATGTGGCATAGACCTTCAGTAACATACTCCTGTCAGTCAAGTACCATAGTGGTAGATCCTTTGTTGTGAGGATAATGATGGAGTTATCAGCTTTTAGAGGACACCCAACATGGAGTTCTGCAGAGAACAGGTTAAGGTCATGTTGTACGGACCTCAGGAAGTGTTGTGGAGCAATGCTGGGTGTGAGGAATTCTTGTAAGGCTGATGAGGAATGATTTTGAGTTAGTGGTTGTGGATCGATTTGGGACTGTTGTCTCAACTGTTCAAGGCAGTGTTCAATGATAGATTTGCTATTGGAAATGTTTTAGGACTGGGTTTCAAAGTGATATTTCCAATTGACATTACGTGTGAGGGAAAGCAGGTTCTTCACCATAGCAACATGATTAAATGCAGGTTTAGGGCTGAAAGTTAGGCACTTTCCTAATAAATGTAATTCAGGAGGGGAGGGTGCTTTAGATGAGAGACTCAGAATACTGTACTGTTGCGACTGGTTGTCACAATTGGGTTATTGTAGGCCTAAGAGGCAATGATGAAATGTGTGAGATGTTAAGGAGGTTAGCCAAGCTCAGTTTGTAAGAGAGGAGTAGTGGTTGATGGTGTCACAGTTTATCGAGCTGCAGAGGGACAGGAGGGGGAACACAACTGATGTGGTTTAGGAGGAGGAGGGATAGCAATTGGAGTTGAACACTGGCATGTTATTGCAGTTTGAAGTTGGCTTGGCAGATAACACCATGGAAGGAAACATGAATGGCAGATAACTGCAGGATTTTGTAGAAGGAAAGAAATCTGGTGGAGTGGAAATTGGCAGATGACGCACACAGTTCACAGATAAGCCAGGTAAGTGCAAGAGGTTGCTTTATTTGAAGAGGCTGGTGTAGAGAATGATTACATCCAGAATCAGGGACTTTCAATGTTAGGCCTTACGACCTTAGTTACGATAGTGCATTTTGAAAAGAAGCGATGTAATATACACTCCTGGAAATTGAAATAAGAACACCATGAATTCATTGTCCCAGGAAGGGGAAACTTCATTGACACATTCCTGGGGTCAGATACATCACATGATCACACTGACAGAACCACAGGCACATACACAGGCAACAGAGCATGCACAATGTCGGCACTAGTACAGTGTATATCCACCTTTCGCAGCAATGCAGGCTGCTATTCTCCCATGGAGACGATCGTAGAGATACTGGATGTAGTCCTGTGGAATGGCTTGCCATGCCATTTCCACCTGGTGCCTCAGTTGGACCAGCGTTCATGCTGGACGTGCAGACCGCGTGAGACGACGCTTCATCCAGTCCAAAACATCCTCAATGGGGGACAGATCCGGAGATCTTGCTGGCCAGGGTAGTTGACTTACACCTTCTAGAGCACGTTGGGTGGCACGGGATACATGCGGACGTGCATTGTCCTGTTGGAACAGCAAGTTCCCTTGCCAGTCTAGGAATGGTAGAACGATGGGTTTGATGACGGTTTGGATGTACCATGCACTATTCAGTGTCCCCTCGACGATCACCAGTGGTGTACGGCCAGTGTAGGAGATTGCTCCCCACACCATGATGCCGGGTGTTGGCCCTGTGTGCCTCGGTCGTATGCAGCCCTGATTGTGGCGCTCACCTGCACGGCGCCAAACATGCATACGACCATCATTGGCACCAAGGCAGAAGCAACTCTCATCGCTAAAGACGACACATCTCCATTCGTCCCTCCTTTCACGCCTGTCGCGACACCACTGGAGGCGGGCTGCACAATGTTGGGGCATGAGCGGAAGACGGCCTAACGGTGTGCAGCACCGTAGCCCAGCTTCATGGAGACGGTTGCGAATGGTCCTCGCCGATACCCCAGGAGCAACAGTGTCCCTAATTTGCTGGGAAGTGGTGGTGCGGTCCCCTACGGCACTGCGTAGGATCCTACGGTCTTGGCGTGCATCCGTGCGTCGCTGCGGCCCGGTCCCAGGTCGACAGGCACGTGCACCTTCCGCCGACCACTGGCGACAACATCGATGTACTGTGGAGACCTCACGCCCCATGTGTTGAGCAATACGGCGGTACGTCCACCCGGCCTCCCGCATGCCCACTATATGCCCTCGCTCAAAGTCCGTCAACTGCACATACGGTTCACGTCCACGCTGTCGCGGCATGCTACCAGTGTTAAAGACTGCGATGGAGCTCCGTATGCCACGGCAAACTCGGTGACACTGACGGTGGCAGTGCACAAACGCTGCGCAGCTAGCGCCATTCGACGGCCAACGCCACGGTTCCTGGTGTGTCCACTGTGCCGTGCGTGTGATCATTGCTTGTACAGCCCTCTCCCAGTGTCTGGAGCAAGTATGGTGGGTCTGACACACCAGTGTCAATGTGTTCTTTTTTCCATTTCCAGGAGTGTATGAGGGGATTCACCATGGCAAGGTAGGATATAGGGAGTGTTATAAATAATGAGATTGGCAAGGAAAGAGAAGCAGAGGGTGGAAAAAGATTGAAAAATGGAAGAACAAGGAAAAAATTTCTAAAAATTGGAAAAATTCGTACAAAACTTGCAAGAACAGATAATTGTTAACAAGAGGTAATGAGTGGATGAGAATTTCTCACAAGAAAAGTGGTATATGATGCAAAAAAAGAATGTCTCCTTTCTACGCCAACCCCTTCATGTATTGTTTGGAGGGGGATTTCCTTGAATCCATAAGTCTTCAGACCCTGGTTTAGTTTACATACATTGATGACATGTTTGCTACTGGAATTGTGGTGAGACTGAACTGCTAAACTTCCTAGAATCTCTAAATTCTGTCTCCCAATTAAATTTCAAATGGTCCTATTCTCAGTACCATGCTACTTTACTTGATATTCATTTCATGCTCAACAAAGTCCAGCTACACACTTCTATCCACATTAATGTACTAACAAATGACAGACATTACACTTTGACAGTTGCTATCCTTCCCATGTCAAATGTTCCTTTCCATACAGCCTTGGAATTAAAGACAAATATATTTGTTCAGATGCAGACTCTTTACAGCAGTACTCCATCATGCTCACATCTCAGCCTTGACTGGACACAAGTATTCCACCAGCCTGGTTCAAATGAAGATTTCCAAGGCCATCACATCCAATTCTGGTACTATTGATCCTTCCGAAAAATAGCTGAAGGTCACATAACTTGTCACATAGTATTATCCTGGCCTTGAATATATTTATCAGCTACTCTGACAAGACCATGACTTCCTAAAATCACACCCCGAAATGAGATCCATTCTATCTGAGATTTTTCCCACTGCATCTAGAATAGTTTCTGGTTGCCCTCCCAAGCTCTGAAATATCCTTGTGGGATGCCATGGTCATTCTGGACTCATCTCCTTGCCGTATGGCTCCTACCTCTGTGGCCATCCACGCTGCAAGACTTTCACTATGCATCCTCCTACCACTACCCACACTAGCCCTGTAACTGGCAAAACATATAATACCAAAGGGAAACACCTATGAAACAATGTCATATATTGGTTGCTGTGTAAACACTGTTTGGTTTCCTACATTGTCAAGAATATCATCAAGTGGCAGTTAAGATCAATGGGTATAGACAGAGGGTGTATACTCGCAACACACAATATCCTGCCACAGAGTATGCTCTGCGACATGACATTCATGATCATGGTGGCTGCTTCACTACACATGCTATTTGGATTCACCAGTTTCTCAGAACTCAACAGCTCTCAGGTTTTCAGATCTTGTCCAGTGCAGTCCCTAACAATCAGTATTTGCCTCTCATCCCATCCACTAATTCTCCCCTGACCCTGGCTTCTTACTGAGTTTTTTTAACTCTACTCCTTTTCCTAAACCTCTCCAGTTCCTTTCCCTTCTCCTTTCCCCTTTAACCCATCTGCTAGGAGGAGCCCTTGGAACCAAAACTTTGCACGAGTACAAGCTTTCTTTATATGTGTGTTCTCATGCTGCTGCTTGGCGAATAGATTATCTATCTATCTGATTACATTATCTCGTGGAAAAACTGCTTATTTTCCTGGTTATAGTTTGTTGTCAGCAGAGTCAAATGAAGTTTTCGGAATATGGTACATACGGTTGGTTAATGTCTGCAGTACCATTTCTGCTCAGATTATCATTATCAACATTACTATTATTCACCTAACTAGGGTCTGCAGGGTAGTTAAATGGCTTGTATTGCCACTGTGGAGCACAATTCTTGTTTGCATATGCAAGATGAAATCTGTTATTAAGCTGCTTCTTTTCCTGTGATTGATGTGGTTTTGGTTATCTTAAGATTGTTATTGCGGGTCCCACATTACCATTCTGCTGATTGTTTTTATAATTTTCCATATTCTTCCTGTTTCTGTTTATTATTGTTGTTGTTGATGTTGTTGATATTAATACTACTACTACTATAATAATAATAATATTAATAATAATAATATTAATAATAATAATAATTATTATTATTATTATTATTATTATTATTATTATTATTATTATTATCTTTCCTTTCTCAGACCTTAGGTCTGGTTCGGAATGAAAGTGACGCGGACCTTGATCAAGCGTCACTTCCTTTTAACTGTACGGTATATGTTACATTGCGTTTAGGAACTTTCGGGTAATTGAACATGTATCAATAATTACGGATTTCTGAAGTTGTATATATAAGTTTGGATGTAGCTGTATTGCATTGATGTACTGCTGGACATTGCATGGTATGACTCCTGTAGTTGAAAGTATAATTGGTATAATGTCAACTTTATCCTGATGCCACCTGTCCTTGACTTCCTCAGCCAGTTGGATGTATTTTTCAACTTTTTCTCCTGTTTTCTTCTGTATATTTGCTGTATTGGGTATGGATATTTCAATTAGTTGTGTTAATTTCTTCTTTTTATTGGTGAGTATGATGTCAGGTTTGTTATGTGGCGTTGTTTTATCTGTTATAGTGGTTCTGTTCCAGTATAATTTGTATTCATCATTCTCCAGTACATTTTGTGGTGTATACTTGTATGTAGGAACGTGTTGTTTTAAAAGTTTATTTTGTAAGGCAAGCTGTTGATGTATTATTTTTGCGACGTTGTCATGTCTTCTGGGGTATTCTGTATTTGCTAGTATTGTACATCCGCTTGTGATGTGATCTACTGTTTCTATTTGTTGTTTGCAAAGTCTGCATTTATCTGTTGTGGTATTGGGATCTTTAATAATATGCTTGCTGTAATATCTGGTGTTTATTGTTTGATCCTGTATTGCAATCATGAATCCTTCTGTCTCACTGTATATATTGCCTCTTCTTAGCCATGTGTTGGATGCGTCTTGATCGATGTGTGGCTGTGTTAGATGATACGGGTGCTTGCCATGTAGTGTTTTCTTTTTCCAATTTACTTTCTTTGTATCTGTTGATGTTATGTGATATAAGGGTTGTAGAGGTGGTTATGAAATTGTAGTGGTGTAGCCGATGTATTTATGTGGGTGATTGCTTTGTGTATTTTGCTAGTTTCTGCTCGTTCTAGAAAGAATTTTCTTAAATTGTCTACCTATCCTTAATGTAGGTTTTTTATGTCGATAAATCCCCTTCCTCCTTCCTTTCTGCTTAATGTGAATCTTTCTGTTGCTGAATGTATGTGATGTATTCTATATTTGTGGCATTGTGATCGTGTAAGTGTATTGAGTGCTTCTAGGTCTGTGTTACTCCATTTCACTACTCCAAATGAGTAGGTCAATATTGGTATAGCATAGGTATTTATAGCTTTTGTCTTGTTTCTTGCTGTCAATTCTGTTTTCAGTATTTTTGTTAGTCTTTGTCTATATTTTTCTTTTAGCTCTTCCTTAATATTTCTATCATCTATTCCTAATTTTGTCTGTATTCTAGATATTTATAGGCATCTGTTTTTTCCATCGCTTCTATGCAGTCGCTGTGGTTATCCAATATGTAATCTTCTTGTTTAGTGTGTTTTCCCTTGACTATACTATTTTTCTTACATTTGTCTGTTCCAAAAGCCATATTTATATCATTGCTAAATACTTCTGTTATCTTTAGTAATTGGTTGAGTTGTTGATTTGTTGCTGCCAGTAGTTTTAGATCATCCATGTATAGCAAATGTGTGATTTTGTGTGGGTATGTTCCATTAATATTGTAACCATAATTTGTATTATTTAGCATGTTGGATAGTGGGTTCAGAGCAAGGCAGAACCAGAAAGGACTTAATGAATCTCCTTGGTATATTCCACGCTTAATCTGTATTGGCTGTGATGTGATATTATTTGAATTTGTTTGGATATTAAGTGTGGTTTTCCAGTTTTTCATTACCATGTTTAGGAACTGTATCAATTTAGGATCTACTTTATATATTTCCAATATTTGTAGTAACCATGAGTGGGGTACACTATCAAAAGCTTTTTGGTAATCAATGTATGCGTAGTGTAGCGACCTTTGTTTAGTTTTAGCTTGATATGTCGCCTCTGCATCTATTATCAGTTGCTCTTTACATCCTCGTGCTCCTTTGCAACAGCCTTTTTGTTCTTCATTTATAATTTTGTTCTGTGTTGTATGTGTCACTAGTTTCTGTTTAATGACTGAAGTTAATTATTATTATTATTATTATTATTATTATTATTATTATTATTATTATTATTATTATTTCTACTATGGGGTGTCCTAAAAAGAATGACCCAATTTTAAATAGAATTATTTATTAGGAAGAAGTGCTTAACACCAACAAATTGCATACTAAATTACTCAGAAAAGACAGAAGTTTAAAAAATTACATCATAAATGTTCAATATGTCCTCCATTGGCTGCCCGGACAACATCTAGCCGACAGCTGAATTAATCCCAAACTGATTGTAAGGTGTCTTCTGTCACTGAAGCTACAGCAGTAATCTTGTCACAAATAATATTTCTTGTGCATTCAGCCACAAATGTGGCTGAGCTCTTTGGAATGCATTTTTTCCATTCACATGATACTAGAAACAACAAAAATTTTATTCTTCCCACCCACTGCCTCTGATTGTTTGCCCAGGGATCTTAATATATGGGAATGAAAATTTGTAATAAATTAAAAGGGAACAAGTTGATGCAGATGAATTTAGATTCACTTAAAAGAAAGCTGTATGAGGTACTGACACTGAGGTGTTATTAGTCACTGGATGAATTCATGTGGGACAAACTGGAAATTTGAGCTGGATACGATGTGTTACACGTCCCAAAAAATATCCTTATGGTGCTATTCTTTTTAATGTAAAAATCATTGTAACAGTTTTATAAACTATTGACATGTTTCCTGTACACAAACCAAAAGGATTGCAAATGTAAGTCATGAGATGAATAAAATACATCTGCATAATTTACATACAGCCTATCTGTATAGTTTCTTTTTGCTTGGATTGACATCTTTAACTACCATAGAGAAATTTTCATCACAGTAATGACCTGCCAGATGGGGCAATATAGCGACATCTCTTCTTCCAGTGTTAAAGGCCAGGAAAAAAAGAAAAAATCTCACAGTTGACCAGCGAAACATTAGTTGAAAATGTGAATGTTTGATATATAGTTGTGTACATGTAATTTATATTATGTATTGTATGATTTTTTTATACAGTAATAACACTAGTTTTTCACCTCAGCAGTGATACCACTTGTCATTTGTTCATCATAGCCATGGCTTTCTGTTCGCTTCAGTTGACTGACAGTATACAAAATTTGTCTTTTTTTTATAGAATTTCATCTGGATGAATTGGCCATCTCCAATACATTTTTGATTATTCCAAGTCATTCAGCATCTATCCTTCACTTATTACTCCCGCACTTTTGCCAGGGAAGAGGGTGGTCTTGAAGACAACCACCAAAAACAGGCCCTCTTGGAAAACATTTTGTCATTTGTTTCCAGAGTGTTACTGTTGTCTGAGAGCACCTGTGAAGGAAAACATTTTGTGTCTGGCATGTTCAAATCTGTTCCACGCTCTCATCAGAATCATGAAGAGAAAATATGTCACTAGTATTATTTTTCTCATTCCCTGTTGCCTCTGTAAGTACAGAAATTTCACTGGAAGGTTTTGAAACTTCAAAGGAGGATTGCATTTCATTCTGTTTCCCTTTCTCTCCAGATTATTTTTCCCTTGTATGCTTGGCATTGTTGACATCCTGAATGTTCACATGTCTGATGCTTTATCCCAGGGGGACATTTAATATTCTGCAACAGTTGGGCATACAACATTTTGTTACATCCTCCCTCCTATTATTTAATTCTCACAATATCATCTCACCCACATGATCAGTCATTACGCACAAGTATTTTCAAGGACTGCTTGTGGAAGACACTCAAAAACCTTGCTCCTGTGCTAGGAAAACATTCTGTTCTCTCAGAATCATGACCTCAAATTTTTCTTTATTACTGGATCCAAGTTAGTCATCAGCTTTCTGAAAAGACATGGGAATTCATCCCTAGGCACTGTGAAGCATCTTCTCTGTTTTATCAATCTTATCTGCAATGTGATTCTAGAATCTGAAAAACTGATACATTGAGCACTTACAATTGAGGTGTTAAATTTGGCAGGAGTGTGATCAAATTGGTTGTTTTCATCACAGAGACTTAAGACATAGTTTTATATGGAACTTAGAGAATCACCAAATATAGCTTTTAGGCCTTCTTGCTTCTTTAAAATTCGAAGGTTAAGTGATGAAAGCTGTCTTCAAAGGCCACCCTTATCATTTGGTAATATCTTAAATTTTCTGGTCCACCTTCTACCCATGTGGACCATAACTGATTGGCTTTATAAGTAACATAAGCAGCAGCCAATTCACCAACAGCATTTCCACATACCTCAATAGAAGTACATGATTTTGATGTATTTTCTGTTTGTTCAGGATACTTTGTTGTGCTATAAGTGATTGCCCTTATGGTGCCAGGACCATCAATCAAATTTGTTGTGTTAAAATTCTGTATGTTCTCTGGTGGGATACCTCATAGCTCGTTTTCCAAATTAGGAAAAAAAAATTCTTAGTTTGTCAAACCCTTGCATAGATAATATTTTTTCAAGGTCTGTTGAGACCAAAAGGCCTTGTGACATCTCATAAAAGACATAGACCACACCTTTACAGGAAAAATTTCATATTTGAACACAGGCACTGTTCTCGATTTGTCAAGGTATGCATTAAATGCACAGCACAGATCCAAAGATCTCATTGGAAAACCAAACGACAACTTTGCAGCTCCACGGCTACAAACGGATTTTGTACCTCCTCTGTGAATACAGGTAGTTGACTAGGAATCACTATGGATCTTCCAGTCAAGCACCGTGCCACTTTCATCTTCAGCTGCAAAGTTTTCCCATGAATTTTGCAGATAATTCCCTCGGAGGCAGCTCATTTGCGAAAATCAACTGTACTTCTTTATTTAGAGTATCCCATCTAGCTTAAGTGTGTTTGTCTTAGCGATTTTTCTTCCCTTTATTGACACTGCAGAAAACAGGAACAATGACAATTTTCAAACATTTACTTGATGAAAGTATCAGTGTGCTGCAAAGTAGCCCAGTGGAGTTTTAATATTATGCTTATGTCCTCATGTTTAGTGCACATACTACACCACAAGGAGACTGTTCACGTTTCCTCAGTTTTTTACCAATAGCATGAACACATGTCTCAGCAATTATGATATCCAAAACAATGTTGCACAGAAAAATAAAGCAACAGTCTTTGGATGGTATGGGATGCTGGAAAGAAGTTGTAGCTTCTCTGACCTTAGGAATAAGGTGTGATATTTGAAATAAAGATCAAAGTTGCACTACACAAATTAATAACTACAGACACAAAGTAACCCCCTTCACAGTACTTCTCTGATTTACTTTTATCATATTTAAAGTCTTCTTGCATCAATAGAAACATTTTCCATAATACAAAAAATAAAAAATAAAAAAAAATTGAAAAAAGATAATATTTCGTTACAACAATATTGTGCAGTTCAAATTGTTAACAATGTCGGGGGGGGTGGTGGGGGGGGGGGGGGGGAATTGTGCTAAATTTTTAGTTATAGCTATTAAAATGTAAGAGAAGTGTTCCAAATAGTAATATACCTTACTAATATATCAAATTTCCTACAACTTTAAACAGATAACTTTACATTCTTATTTACTATATGTCATAATATCCAACAAGTTTTGATAAAACTGCCCATAATATTTTGTTGTGAACAAAATTCTCGCATATGAGTAACTTGATTGGTGTTACACTGCAACTAAGATGCAAATGTTTTTATGACAGAAAGCACAAATTTAAACTAAATTTTTGTCTATATAGCATGATTGGTTACTTACAGATTTAAATGCTGTGGTTACGTACTGTCTTGGGCTACATACGCTTCCCCTGTATCAACAAATGAATACTTACAGGTTTTAAGAACGTAAAATTGTGAATACATGCATGTGGGCAGGTGTCTGTGGCTGACGTGCATGCAGGTGCAGGCAAAATGACAGATTCTCTACCTTCCTCACCCGTCCCTTCCCCACACCTTCTCACCACATACTTCCCTTACCATTTCTGTGATTTCATCCTCTGTAATGCATTAAATTTGTTTCTTATTTCCTAGCATGTGTTATTAAATAAGAAGGCAAGATTTAATAGGATGGTTGAACAGAGTAGATTCAAAGGTTACTTAAAATGCATTTAATTATTACAAGTCTAATTTACAATGTGTTTAATGTCCAGCATAAAATTTCTACATTCAGACAGAACAAACCATTGGTAACGGCACACACCAATGATGGAAACATCTCTCGCAAACATACGTTGGACCAAGCATCGACATTATGCACCTATAATTTTGCAGCTTCACTTTGAAGATGAGAAAACTCTCATTATGGAAAGTTTGATAAATTCTACTGAATTTTATTCTCAAAAAGCTTGTGTCTCAGACAAGAATTACATGGTACAGCTATTAATTCCATTTGAAAATTGTCAGGACTCTTATCTGCAAAAGTAGTGAATGGTCTTGAAAAGAAGTCGAAAGATTGGGATAAATTTAACATATCTC
Source organism: Schistocerca americana (assembly GCF_021461395.2). NCBI lineage: Eukaryota > Metazoa > Arthropoda > Insecta > Orthoptera > Acrididae > Schistocerca > Schistocerca americana. The sequence goes on along the minus strand of NW_025725166.1, from coordinate 186,088 downwards.
CAAATTGCTTGAGGAATTGCTCTTTTATTGTAATAATTAGAGAAATATACCCCATGTAATTGCTTTCATGGACAGAAGACTATGTATGGAAATATGCTGAATTCTCTGATGGACAATTCCTTTCCCACAGAGCAACCTTTCTCATGAAAACTCAAACTTTTTCAGTCATTTCAGAAAGTACTTGATTTCCACATTGCAAGCTGGTGTTCAAAGCAATAGTACATTCTGTAATATTCACTAAAAATGCCGTTTCTACAACTCGCTCTGGATCTTCCATTTGGGGTCAGGCTTTCTTTTGTCCTTTAAAAACTGATTTATTGCCATAGTTAATTTAGAAATTCTTTCCAGTACATTGCTGCAACTAAGCTGCAAACTTCTCTATTGTATCGAAAATCTCCATAATCTTCCACAAATTTCTAGTTTAAATGGGACAATTGTCAATGCATTAAACTGTGGGATCTTAAATAACCAACTGTCCGAGTAACTACTTGCATGATGTCCTCCAATTTTGCTGCCTTAACATGAGATACCTCTAAGTGCAAAATACTATGAATGCTGTACAATTAACAAACAATATTGTGCATTTTTTGTTGTTGAATTCATGCTGCTTGATAATTAATATATTTGAATATTAAAAAAGCCCACACAAGCCAGTTTGGATCAAAACAGAAGTTGTCTCATAATATGAGACACTCTGGAAAAAAATATTGACCAATAGAAAAACAGGTATACCCCAGAACAATGAATTCTCGTCCTTATTGCCTTTCTAACTTTTTGTACATTTATTGTGCAAAAAAGGTGCAGACAAGGCATACAAAAGTTGTTTTTGAAGTTTCCATTCTTTGAGACTCTAAGGGTAGTAATGCATACACTTGTGCCTGTTTCTCTGTTTGTCTCCAGAGCAACATCCAATGCGGAATATGCATTCCTTGTCTTCTTTTTGAAATGTACATCTGGAGCACTGACCTAGTTCAAATTTGTTGAGGCTTTGTGGCCCACCCTGAAGAAATTTGTTATCTATTTAAGTTGTAACAGACTTCAAATAACTGGAAGATTATATATCCTTTGTTGTTGTCCTTTTCTTTTTCAAGAAGAAAATGTTTGCTTCTCTTCTTGATTCTGTTACATATTTATTCTCTTGGCATTTTTTCAAATGATTTCTGCATGCTGCTGATGTTGGCTGCTTACAGAATCTGAATGTGCTGATTTTACTAGAGCTGGTGGCTGTTGATGTGGCTTTGTGATTTTGGGAACTGACTGGATAACATTTAGACTTTGAGAATGATTCAGCAAAGAAATCAATTGTCCTTTCCTTTCAGACTTTATTAAAATAAATCTAGGTTTCAGCTAGTGCCTACCATTATCAGTGCAAAACTACAAGAGGTACATAGTCAGGTGATAGTATAAAAAGTTACAACTTGTTGCATAACCTATACTGCCTTTACATTAGATTACATACCACTATTTCATATATCCAATACACGTCCCACTATTTCAGTCCCCATTTGGGCTTCTGTTACAGTTAGTACAAGACTACTGTTTTAAGGAGGTCGGCTTTGCAGAAAACACCTTGGTTTGCTGTATGGCCTCCTGTATATGAGCTACACAATAAATAACATTCACAGAAAGGCATTGATCATTTCTATTAAAAAAACTTTAAATTTGCTTAGTAAGAATACAAAATAAAATAAAAGTAAAGTTATTGTCATTTCTGTCTAAGTTACTGCCACATTTAATTGTAACCATACAAGCTGTACAAAATGCCAGATTCACTCCTTGTGAGCAAATTGTTTTGTTATTCCTTAAAACACATAGGTAACATCAGTTTGGTAAAATATTTAAAAAAGTTTACAAAATACTAGGAGGCACATGCTGTATGCTGAAACTATTTGAAACAGTTTGGTTTAAATATTTTATCTTTTGTACCATTTCTTTATTTAATCATCACAATGAGGTATGTGGTTCCCTTTATTTCTGGAGGGTTCATAGATGGCGACAAATGTCAGCAAGATGGGTAGTTGATGACACTTGCCTTTCTGGCATACAGCCAACTGACACGTTCTCAACAAATCCTACCCTCATTATACAGTAGTCTTTTCAGGAACTGTGACAGAAGCTTGAGCAAGGGGGAATGATGTACTAGGATGTGTACTGAAACTATGAAGTAATGGTATGTAATATAGTACATTAGTGATGTAGGTTATGCCAAAAGTTGCAAATTCTTATATTATTGCCTGACTATATACTAATTGCATCTTTTAGCATTGATAATGGCTAGGCACTAGCTAAAATCTAGATTTGCTTTAGTAAAGGAAAGGACAACTGGTTGCTGTGCTCCATCATTTTGAAAGCCATATCACAGTCAATGAGTTTATTCCATATTCTAATGAGAAGCTAACTTCATAAACATTTAGATTCATATTTACTCTATTGTTAGTGTGTTGTATGTTAAACTCCTGGTGTGTTCCAGGTATCATTGTCTCCAATTATTTGCCTGTTACATGGGAAGATTTCTGTTTTCCAGATGCTGTTTATAGCACTTTCCATTGTTACTGCCTTCAAGCAGCTTGTAATTCAGAATGAGGTTTCAACTTGACCTGGGTATTTGAGTACCAGGTTTATATTTCTTGGGAATAAAGAAATTTAGACAGTCCCATTTATTTCACATAATAGGCTGCATTTTATATGTGGAACGGGGTAAAATAACAGACGATGCGGACACAGTTTTCACTTGACTTGTCTCTCACACATGTGAGATAAGCTGCCCACTGAGTATAATTACAATTGGATCACCAGATCACTTCACAAAGTTGACAAACCTCTTAACAGAAATATATGGATGAAGCCAGTTACCAGATAGCAAGTCCTAATAAGTGATACTGTGATATATTAGGATATCCATGCTAACGTGTATTTTCTATGAACCATTTGTGTGTGTGTGTGTGTGTGTGTGTGTGTGTGTGTGTGTGTGTGTGTGTGTGTGTGTGTGTGTTTTCCCCACAGACAGCTGAAATGACCAAGTTCTACCTTGATATGTGACATAATTTAAATGTGACATGCATTCCACTGACCAATTAAAGTTATTTTCCTAGCAGATTTGTAATTTTATGACCAAGAATTATTAGCTGATCATTAAACATTAATTCTCTCTTATTCTATTAGAGTAATGATCTTTGTCTGCTGCATCTGCTTTCATATTCTGACTACTACTTCTGTATATAGTTTTATGCATACAGACAAAACTTTCCCTTTGGCAACTTAACTTGGAGCAGATTGATTTTTAAATAAATTGAGACACATTGTGAATTTAATTGAGCCTCAGTAAAATGGCAAAAGGATCACTGTTGATCCTGGCACTTACATTTGACATCAAAATTTAAAAAAAGAGACATTACATAGTTACCAGTTTCATTCGAGTCAAAGAAGTGAACCTTTCCTGTCGGCAACCTTTCCTGTCGGCAACCTTTCCTGTCGGCAACCTTTCCTGTCGGCAACCTTTCCTGTCGGCAACCTTTCCTGTCGGCAACCTTTCCTGTCGGCAACCTTTCCTGTCGGCAACCTTTCCTGTCGGCAACCTTTCCTGTCGGCAACCTTTCCTGTCGGCAACCTTTCCTGTCGGCAACCTTTCCTGTCGGCAACCTTTCCTGTCGGCAACCTTTCCTGTCGGCAACCTTTCCTGTCGGCAACCTTTCCTGTCGGCAACCTTTCCTGTCGGCAACCTTTCCTGTCGGCAACCTTTCCTGTCGGCAACCTTTCCTGTCGGCAACCTTTCCTGTCGGCAACCTTTCCTGTCGGCAACCTTTCCTGTCGGCAACCTTTCCTGTCGGCAACCTTTCCTGTCGGCAACCTTTGCTGTCGGCAACCTTTGCTGTCGGCAACCTTTGCTGTCGGCAACCTTTGCTGCCGGCAACCTTTGCTGCCGGCAACCTTTGCTGCCGGCAACCTTTGCTGCCGGCAACCTTTGCTGCCGGCAACCTTTGCTGCCGGCAACCTTTGCTGCCGGCAACCTTTGCTGCCGGCAACCTTTGCTGCCGGCAACCTTTGCTGCCGGCAACCTTTGCTGCCGGCAACACTTCCCCGTCGGCACAGAATATCTCTGCAGCTTAGTTCCAGCTCGTTCTCGTAGAATACCATGAAACAGAAAATACGTGTGTTATAGAACAATGAAAGATACCTTTCACACTGGCGCCAATATGATTATTATTGTGTTTATACTGGTTGCTGGTGAGGAGGAAAGTTAGTTATTAGTATTTTATTCATTATCTCATTCATGAGCAGCCATATCACAGTCGCTCAGGAAAATTATAATTAAGCTTTACTTGCTTAATCAGAATCAGACGATGACTCTCCATGTCTGCAGCCTTGATGATTCAAAGCGATCTGCAATCCTGTGTAAATAAAATGTCTTGGTTTTCTTGCATTGTGTAGTCAGTCGGGAAACCTCAGAGCAAGTGGAAAGTTTGCTTTGGTAGAGTTTAATTATCCAATTAAATAATGGAGCTCTTGGATCTAATAACTGCAGGTTGATTTCAAATTCATCGGAAGTTCCCTTCTGATTACCAGCAAAATGACACATCCGTGCAAATTTTGATTAGAGAATGCATATATAATTAAATTCCTTACACACCTTTGATGTAAATGCTCAGTATATATTCTCTTGATTAGCATGCAATATATTTCAGATCTCATTCTTCCAGTAATCTCGATAGCAAAATTACAATTATTCAATGTGGCTATTCAGCATGGAGAAGATCCTAGAAGTCCTCTCAACACACACCAGAGAGAATGTTACAAAGAGTAATGATGCGCTCGCGGAATAGCAATAGTACTGTACTACTTTGTGCATCGATTCTGAGAGTATATAGATGGTCAAGTAGGAAACATAATTCACTCATAAAATTGTGCAGGGATAATTAGTAGAATATAAAGAGATATTACAAGCTCATTGTCAAATTAAATACTTCCCTATAGCAGACAACGTCATAGTCTGACAAGTTGCAGTAACTGAGGCTTGATTAATAATTAAGGAGGGCAAGGAAATGTCATGGCAAGCATCCAGGACTCTATACATCATTCCACTTGTTCTATGAAAGTATAGGAAGGCATCTATATGATTTCACATACACACAATCATTTACCAATAGCGGCAGTACTGAAACAGAAGTGTCTCCAAACACCACCTGCATATATGGCTCAGATACTGGGAGAACATTTTGCAAAAACTGCTGCCACTGCTAGCCAGGATCTGTTATTTTATCAGTACAGTGCATCTGTAGAGACAGGAAAATTAGTCTTGAGATCCAAAAGTTACGAGCCTTAAAACTACACTATCTCCATGTGGCTGCTGGAATCAGTAATGTCTGAGACTTGGGCAACTGCACCCAGTCACAACCAAATCTGGTATAGTTTGCTTCAAGATTTTCCAACAGCATCAATGGAAATCCACATCGAATAGTTTACTCTAATATGGCAGAGTGGCAACTTCCCCAATTCCCTGGAGAAGGCACTTTTGATACCTCTTTTGAAACGAGGAATGGATCACACCTGTCCCAGTAGTTATCAGAGTATTGCCTTAACGAGCTGTCTAGGAAAGACACTAGAGTGAAAGTTTAAATGTCATATGGTCTGGTTTGTAGAGAACAGGGTTCCCCTTAGCCTCTCTCACTGTGGCTTCCATAGATTTTGGTGAACCATGGACCAACTGACACTGTTAAGGGCAGCTATTCAATAGTCCTTCCTACGTAAACATCACTCTATTGACATATTCTTCAATATCAGTTAGGGCCGCCCCAGGGGGTCCACAACTCTTTTGTGGATACATGTGTAGCAAGCACGGGACCCCGAGCTAATATGGCCTTCCTTCCTTTCCGGGCTGCATACCTTCCCTTTCCGCATCCTTCCCCATCCCCCATCTTCACCCTCACTCCCCCTCACCTCTGGGTCTTTCCTTCCCTTCCTCCCCGTCTGGGAGGATGGTTTGTGCCTACGTCCGGAGACGGACACTCGTAAATGTACCGCATTCTCTGCCTTCCTTGCTTCTATGTCTTCATCCTTCCTTTGTCCTTCTCTTTTCCTTACCTCTTCTCTTTACCGTTTTCTCCACTGCGGCATTTGAGACTTCTCTTCTTTTCTTTCTCTTTCTCTTTCTTCCTCCCTGTGCTTGTCTGAAGGCCGAACCACGCATTTTTGTGCGTAGCCGGTGATGGGTTAACGCGTAATTCCCCACCCCGGGTAGACAGGTAGGACATGTACGTACCCCCTGGTAACGGCCAGGCCCAGGGATGGGTGATTACCCGAGCTGATACCTTCCGAAAGTGCCGATTGGGGTCCCTCCATCCGTTTGTTGGGAGGTGTGCCCTGAGGTGTGAACAATCACCTAAGGCGGGAGTGCCCTCAGAGAAGACCCCCACAAGGGAGGAGCGCGCCATCGGAGATGCCGGTAATCATGGTGAATCTTCTGCAATGGTTTCCTCACCTTCCACTATGTCTGCTCACAAGCGTAAGTTCACTGAGTCTCAGCCACAGTCAGTTCTTCCATCGTTGCCACAGTTCCTTGCCGTTTCTCGGTCTGACGAAGGTCACGACTTCTCCACGGTCAATCCTTAAATTATTCAGAAAGGTGTCGACGCAATTGCAGGTCCTGTAAAGTCTTGTTCCAAATTACGGAATGGCACCCTGTTGTTAGAAACAGTCAGTGCCCTCCAGGCACAAAAATTGCTGCGTACTTCAATGCTCCACACCTTCCCTGTCCGGGTTGAAGCGCACCGCACTTTAAATTCATCACGTGGAGTCGTTTATACACGCTCCCTTAAAGGATTGTCTGACGAAGAAATTCAGCACTACCTGTCTGACCACGGCGTAACGGCTGTTCATAGAGTTATGAAAAGGGTTGACATGAACCTCATTCGAACCTGCACTGTCTTCTTGACATTTGACAACGTTCAACTGCCATCGAAAATCAAAGCAGGCTATGAGATAATTACCATTCGCCCTTACGTCCCAAACCCTACGCTTTGCTATCGGTGTCAGCGGTTCAATCACACCCGCCAGTCCTGTTCCAATCCGGGCAAATGTGTTACGTGTGGCAAGGATGCCCATGAGGGTGCTTCTCCACCTCCATCCCCTCGCTGCATCAACTGTATGGGTGACGACACTGCTTCCTCTCGAGATTGCCCCGTTTTTAAAGACGAAAAGCTCATCCAGGAAATCAGAGTGAAGGGAAAGGTGTTGACCTTTGCTGCTCGAAAATTATTCGCCAGTCGAGAGCCCACCGTGCCTCAGACAGGAAAATACAGCACTGTCCTTCCTTTTCCTCAGCCAACAAAGGAGGCGGCCACACAGACTTGCGACTTCACCTTTAGTACCATGGTTGTCAGATCGGCCAGCGCAAAGGTCGCCCGTTCAACCTCACCACTTTCGCCGGCCCACTCTATGGCCCACCCTTCATCGGGTTCTGCTAAATCTCGAGCCCAAAAGTCAGACACGAAGACTTCAAAAAAAGAGCTTACGCGAGAAGATTTTTTATGTACCCCAACTTCACAACCATCGGTTATTCCTTCTTCTAAACATCATAATTCCAAGAAGGCTACAAAGAAACCCAGTTCATCTCCTTCTCTGCCAAGGCGTGTCCTATCTACAGCACCACCTGTCAGAAATTGCACTCTGCCGTCTTCTGTGTCGCCGAGGTGCACAACTGGCGGCCGATCAACCGGCCCATCGCTGGTGGCAGGTGCTGCTCCTGAACAACCTATGGATCGGGATCTTCTTCCTTCGGCTGAATGCCATTCCATGCTGTCGGTCGCAAGCTCTGAGCAGTCGTTGAGATGACAGCAACTTTGGTCACATTCCTCCATTTTCTGTTCACCCTATGTTCATTATCCACTGGAATATCCACGGCATTCGAGCCAATCGAGATGAATTGTCGATCACCTTATGATCCTACTCGCCGGTCATCTTATGTCTTCAGGAAACAAAGCTGCGTCCCCATGACCGCTTTGTTCTCCCTCATTTTCAGTCCGTCCGATATGATCTCCCCTCTGTTGAAGGCACTCCAGCCCACGGAGGACTTGCGATTCTTCTCCATGATTCCATTATCAGTCAATCCCCTTAAACACTTCCTTCCAAGCTGTCGCCGTCCGTCTTTCCTTTCTGGATACACGTTCTCTCCTTGTACTGTATACATTCCATAGTCCACACCAATGGCACGAGCTGATCTCCTTCATCTTCTTGGTCAGCTTCCACCCCCCTATTTGCTGGTTGGGGACTTCAATGCCCACCACCCGCTTTGGGGATCTCCACATCCTTGTCCACGTGGCTCACTATTGCTAGACGTCTTCCACCAAGTGGATCTAGTTTGTCTCAACACTGGGGTCCCTATAGTTTTCGCTGCCTCCACGACAAAATTTCTCTCATTTGGACCTTGCGGTCGGTACTGTTCCGCTAGCTCGGCGCTTCGAATGTTTCGCCCTTGATGATACACACTAGAGTGACCACTTTCCATGTGTCCTTAGACTGCAGCCTCAACTGACATATATGCGCCCGTGACACTGGAAGTTTGCCCAAGCCGATTGGACACTTTTTTCGTCTCTAGCGACATTCGATGACAGTCACTTTCCCAGCGTCGACGATGAGGTCATACATATTACAGACATTATTCTTACAGCTGCGGAATGTTCAATACCACGCACCTCCGAATTGCCCCGGCACCCCCCAGTTACTTGGTGGAACGAGGCATGTCGTGACGCATTACGTGAGCGGAGACGTGCTGTTCGCGTTTTCTGCCACCATCCTACTTTGGCCAACTGTATCCGCTATAAGCAGTTCCGTGCGTGAAGCCGTCGTGTCATTCGCGATAGCAAGAAGGCAAGCTGGAAATTCTTTATTAGCTTATTTAACACCTCCTCGGAAGTTTGGAGTCGGCTTCAAAGGTTCTAAGGCGCGCCTAGTTACTCCCCGGTCTCTGGGCTCACAGTCGCGCATGATACATTAGTGGGCTCTGTCGCAATTTGTAACTCATTGAGTCAGCGCTTTGCTGAGATTTCGAGCTCTTCAAATTACCCGCCAGCGTTTCTCTCGAAGAAACGTGCATCGGAAGTGCAACCTTTCGCTTTCTCCTCTCAAAATCGCGAAAGCTACATAACTGTTTTCTCCATGCAGGAACTCCAACATGGGCTCTCTTCTTCTCGCTCCTCCGCCCCAGGACCCGATGGTATCCACGTCCAAATGTTGCTGCATTTATCAACCCATAGTCTGCGTTACCTCCTTCGCCTTTAAAATCGAATTTGGACCGACAGTACTTTTCCCAGATGATGGCGGGAAGCTATCGTCGTTCCTGTTCCGAAACCTGGAAAGGACAAACATCTCCCCTCTAGCTATCGCACCATTTCTCTCACGAGTAGTGTATGTAAGGTTTTGGAGCGTATGTTGAATTACCGATTAGCTTGGAGGCTGGAATCCCGCAGTCTTTTAACACCTGCCATACGCGGATTCCGAAAGCATCGTTCTGCAGTTGACCATGTTGTTGCTCTCTCTCCACTTATATGATGAACAATTTTCTCCAGGAACGCCAAACAGTAGCAATATTTTTTGATCTGGAGAGAGCATACAATACCTGTTGGAGGACAGGCATCCTCCGCACACTGTTCTCTTGTGGCTTTCGAGGTCGGCTACCCCTTTTTCTTCGCAAATTTATGGCAGAGAGCACATTCAGAGTGCGGGTGAACATTACTCTCTCCCGTACCTTCTCCCAAGAAAACGCGGTACCCCAGGGCTCCATGCTGAGTGTTGTACTGTTTGCCATTGCCATAACTCCAATTATGGATTGTCTCCTTCCTGATGCCTTGGGCTCCCTCTTTGTGGACGATTTTGCGATCTACTACAGCTCTCAACGGACCAACCTTCTAGAGCGTCGTCTTCAAGCATGTCTCGATTGCCTCCACTCTTGGAGCATGGAAACCACCAGCGTTTCTCCCGTAGAAATGTGCAGCCGAAGTGCGGTTTCTGAAAGCATTTTTCTGCAGTTGACCATCTTGTTGCTCTCTCCACTTACATCATTAACAATTTTCTCCGGTAACGCCAAACAGTAGCAATATTTTTTGATCTGGAGAGAGCATACGATACCTGTTGGAGGACAGGCATCCTCTGTACACTGTTCTCTTGGGGCTTTCGAGGTCGGCTGCCCCTTTTTCTTCGCGAATTTATGGCAGAGTGCACATTCAGAGTGCGGGTGAACACTACTCTCTCTTGTACTTTCTCCCAAGAAAACGGAGTACCCCAGAGCTCTGTGCTAAGTGTTGTACTGTTTGCCATTGCCATAAATCCAATTATGGATTGTCACCTTTCTGATGTCTCGGACTCCCTCTTTGTGGATGATTTTGTGATCTACTACAGCTCTCAACGGACCATACTTCTTGAACGTCGTCTTCAAGGATGTCTCGATCGCATCCATCCTTGGAGCACCGAAACCGGCTTCCGTTTTTCTCCCAGTAAGACCGTTTGTGTTAATTTTTGGCGACGTAAGGAGTTTCTTCCACCCATCTCACATCTAGGACCTGTCAACCTTCCGTTTTCAGACGTCGCTAAATTCTTGGGTCTTATGTTTGACAGAAAACTGTGCTGGTCCTCCCACGCTTCCTATCTTTCGCGCTCGGTGTCTGCGATCCCTCAACACCCTCCGTGTCCTGAATGGTACCTCCTGGGGAGCGGACCGAGTGGTCCTTCTCCGACTCTATCGCACCTTAGTGCGCTCGAAATTGGACTATGGAAGCATAGTCTACTCCTCTGCTCGGCCGTCTATTCTTCGTCGTCTCGACTCTATCCACCACCGTGGATTACATTTAGTGTCTGGAGCTTTTTACACCAGCCCTGTGGAAAGCCTTTACGCTGAGACTGCTGAACCTACGCTGTTAATCGGCGAGCAGTCTTTCTGAGTCGTTATGCTAGCCATCTGTCTTCCATGCCTGCTAATCCAGCCCATGACATTTTTTTCGACGCCTCCTTTGATGTAGGGTATGAAGGCCGCCCCTCCTCCCTACTACCATAGGGAGTCCGCTTCCGTCAACTGCTCCATTCTCTTTCCTTCCGCTTTCCTAAAACCATCTTGACAAGTTTGGGTACAGCACCGCCTTGGCTCTGTCCCCAGATCTGCCTGCTCCGTGACCTTTGTCGATTTCCCAAGGATGGTACCTCTTCACTTGTTCATCATCGGGCATTTGCTGCTCTATGTGCACAAATGATGGAAGCCACATTTATTTGCACCGATGGCTCGAAAACATCGTTAGATGTAGGGAGTGCCTATATTGTTGGTGACACCCCAAATCACTTTCGGCTTCCCGACCAGTGTTCGGTTTATACTGCAGAGCTTTACGCTATTCTCCAGGCTGTCCACTACATCCGCCGCCATCAGCGGATACAGTATGTTATCTGCTCAGATTCTCTCAGCTCTCTCCTCAGTCTCCAAGCTCTTTACCCTGTGCACCCTCTGGTCCACTGGATTCAGGACTGTCTGCGCTTGCTCCACCTGGGGGGCGTCTCGGTGGCGTTCCTGTGGCTCCCGGGACACGCTGGTATCTGTGGAAATGAGGCGGCCGATATTGCAGCCAAGGCTGCAGTCTCTCTTCTTCGGCCAGCTATTCAATCGATTCCCTTCGCCGATCTACGGAGCGTTTTATGTCGTCGAGTTGTTCTTTTATGGCATGCCCATTGGTCGACACTTCCCCATAATAAATTGCGGGACGTGAAAGCTCTTCCTTGTGCTTGGACCTCTTCCTCCCGAACGTGTCTTTGGGAGGAGGTAAATTTAACTAGACTCCGGATAGGGCACTGTCTTTTTAGCTATCAACATCTTTCAAGCGGTGATCGTCCCCCACTCTGTCCTCACTGCTCTCAGCTGTGGACGGTAAGACACCTTTTAATTGAGTGCCCCTATTTTAATCCGTTATGCTCCCATCTACAGCTGTCGCTTGATATATCGTCGATATTAGCAGATGACACGCGCTCAGCCGATCGCGTTCTCGAGTTTTAGTGCCAGTGAAATGTCGTCAGTCATTTGGAGCTTTTTTTGGGGACAACCAACCCCTTCCTGTGGTCGATTTTTAAGCATTCCTTCTGCATTTAGTTTCTCCAATTTTATGACTTTCGTTCCCATTGCTGCTGGGTTCCATTTTAGGTTTTTTACTGTTTCCTAAGTCACGGACCGGGCGCTAATGACCATAGCAGTTTTGCGCCCTAAAACAAAAAAAGAAAATTATATCAGTAAGGTGTAAGATACTGCTTGGAAACACTGTATTTTGCGCAACTGCATCAGTAGGGATTTTGTGTCTACCTCCCCATCTTTATGTGGTCTATCCTGTCTCAGCCATTTCCAAGGATCCAAGTCAGTAAATCGCTGCCAGATCATTATTATCAGAGTGGTGTCTCCCTGGACAGTGTTTAAAGTGTTAACCCTCTTTGCCGTAGCCACAAACAGTATCACATCTACGATAATGTGTTCTGTACACTGCTCCTTAATTGTAGACAATTTTGATGTTTTCTGTTCCTCCTCAAATGTGGGAACACACACACACATCTGTAGCAGTCTTATAGAGGGGTGGGCTGCAAAGATGGGCTTTCTATTTGATGTGAGTGAGTGTGAATGTGTGTGTGCTTCTTTTTTTCCATTTTTATTTTACCTGTCTTGCATATGAGGGACACCATCCTACATTTTAGAGACTCGTTGATTTTCCTGGACCTCATTTTCTACTCCTATTGTCACAGTTGCTGCACCTCAGAAGTCTACAAACCAGAACACTCTAGGTACTGAATATCATCAAGTGCCTTAGCCAAGTTCTTAGACAGTGGACAGGGCAGGTCTGTTCGAGATTTATCTGGCCTTATGCTTTTGTGGCTCGACTGTGTGTACCGTGTATTGATTGTTGAGGCCTCATCTTCGAAGATAGTTGGCACATTCCCCCATGAGGAGATTTGGCTGGCCATGGGTGCTTGTAGGACCAGACTGATTGCACATCTCTGTGCTGAGGTCAGGGAACCAGTACTCACCATCCAGTTGCAGCTCCTCTTGGTGCAACAAGCACATTGTTCCTCACACCTCCAACTTCATCTGCATGCCATACTGTTGCTCATCCATCTCTGGCTGCATTTCTCCAACCGTCCATGAATCACAATTCTGTTAAGGATCTGTCTGTAGTGTATGCTTTGAGTCAGCTTGTGTAGAGCATTTATAACCCCAAATCCAGTGTTCTAACCATCTGCTACCCTGGATACGGCAGACACTCAATGTTATTTTAGATTCAGTGCTTCACAGCAGAGATTGTGGTATTGCTTCTGCTTTAATGTGGTATTTTCTGACATTTTTGTGTGAGGACCAAGAGTATATGTAAGTTCAGTTTTGTGGTCTCTGGAGCACATGAGCCTATCTTCCATTGCTAAATTTCTTTTATATTGGAATCTGAGTGATCTTCACTCTGTCCAACATTTGAACACAGTAAATCAGTTAATCCAGCATTCCATCCTCAACTGAAACTACTGGGGAGTAGGATTCAATCTGCTCAGTACCAGGGCACATGAAGATTGTGGGAAACTAAATATCTGATAGTCCTCAGGCAGAGCTGTTGTAAGTGACTTATTCAATTCTTCGAGCACAGCAGTATATTACCATCAGGTCAATCCTGTGACACTCCTACTGTGAGTGTATCTCAGACCAGTTTTATTTTACCCAACTTGTAGATTTATAGATGCAATAATGTGTGCTGTGTACCATCTGTGTCACTGCAGATATCGCAACTCCTTTTCACATTCCTGTCAAAGTATTTGAGAGCCTCAGTACATAAGCTTTGGTTACCAGTTGGGTTGTCCATTGTGTGGCAACTACCAAGTGTTAGATCATCACTGTTTTTGTGTCAAGAAAGTGGTTGAATGTTACAATGCTGCAGCTTTGGTGTACACCTGTTTCCCCTGTGCTTACAACTTGTCTTCCCACAAAGGAACATGGGCAACTTATCTGAACTCAAAGTGATGTTCTAAGGCATGTTGACAGGCATGTTAAATTATGTACATCAAGTGTGTTGCCCTGATCACAGTTGGAGACACAAATCACTCTGGAGCTATCTCCCTCACTTTTCCGTGAGGGTGCTAAAAATGCAAAATAATGTTAACTGTCGGCTTGTGCTGTAGCACTTTTGCCTCTGTTCATCAATTGTAACACAGAGTTAAAAATTGTGACCATTTTGTTTCTTGCAGATGTCTTCATGGGAAAGTCCAACAAGAAGTTTATGTCCTTGACATAATCACTAATTACCACTGCCTTTGCAAGCTAATGCAGGCAATGGTGCAGCACAAGCATATTCAAAAAGTGGTGCATGCAGTCACAGAGAATGACAGGTTCACACAGGAATATGAGTAGTTAACTTCAGCTTAACAGTGCCAGATTGAAGTGATGATTTGAGATCTTAACTTCCCTAACTGGAATGGTGGAATACAGCAGCAACTGGCACAATTCAGTACTCACTGCATCGTGGAGAAACAATCCATGTAAGTATGGAGTTCTGTAGATTACCATGTAAGCTGTCGTGTGTTAATCACATTAAAATATTCATTTTTGTGTACATAATTTTCTACATGGTATATTTCATTGAAACTAGCTTCAACTGTGTCAAATTACCAAATGCAAAACTATATTTAACATTTTATTCTTTGTGTCATTCTTCACCCTTATTTATTTATTTATTTATTTATTTATGAATCTGGAACAGTAGCATTACTTACAGAAAAAATTGCATTAATTTGATTTTGCCTGTTTATTGAAACTAAAGGGAAACTCACCAGTTTGTGCCAAAAATGTTTCACATTTGTGGCACCAGGCTTGGGGTCACACCTTATGGGGCCATGAAAATCATATATTTATAAAAAATCACAACTAGAGATTGGACAAAACACTTCTTCTATTGCAGTCTTTGACCACCTCCCTGTGTGACATCCCCATTTATGTGACCTCCTATATCTGCACAAGAGGTGAGCCACTCAGATTGTGGGCTCTGAGAGTATTCCTCCATTTCTAAACTTCAACTTACATTTCTGTCTTTCTTATGAATGTTGCTAATATCACCTAAAGAGAGGAATAATTTTTTTTACTTTCAGTCAGTGAACATCACCTATAGGTAACCCCCCAGGGGGTCCACAACTCTTTTGTGGATACGTGCATAGCGAGCACGGGACCCCGAGCTAATATGGCCTTCCTTCCTTTCCTGGCTGCATACCTTCCCTTTCCGCATCCTTCCGCATCCCCCATCTTCGCCCCCCCCCCCTCCCCTTCACCCCTGGCTCTTTCCTTCCCTTTCTCCCCATCTGGGAGGATGGTTTGTGCCTACGTCCGGAGACGGACACTCGTAAATGTACCGCATTCTCTGCCTTCCTTGCTTCTATGTCTTCATCCTTCCTTTGTCCTTCTATTTTCCTTACCCCTTCTCTTTACCCTTTTCTCTGCTGTGGCGTTTGAGACTTCTCTTCTTTTCTTTCCCTTTCTCTTTCTTCCTCCCTGTGCGTGTCTGAAGGCCGACCCACGCATTCTTGTGTGTAGCCGGTGATGGGTTAACGCGTAATTCCCCACCCCGGGTAGACAGGTAGGACACGTACATACCCCCTGGTAATGGCCAGGCCCAGGGAGGGATGATTACCCGAGCTGATACCTTCCAAAAGTGCCGATTGGTCCCTCTATCCGTTTGTTGGGAGGTGTGCCCTGAGGTGTGAACAATCACCTAAGGCGGGAGTGCCCTCAGAGAGGACCCCCACAAGGGAGGAGCGCGCCATTGGAGACGCCGGTAATCATGGGGGATTCTTCCGCAATGGTTTCCTCACTTTCCACTATGTCTGCTCACAAGTGTAAGTTCACTGAGTCTCAGCCACAGTCAGTTCTTCCATCTTGCCACAGTTCCCTGCTGTTTCTCAGTCTGACGAAGGTCACGACTTCTCCACGGTCAACCCTTTCATTATTCAGAAAGGTGTCAACGCAATTGCAGGTCCTGTAAAGTCTTGTTCCAAATTACGGAATGGCACCCTGTTGTTAGAAACAGTCAGTGCCCTCCAGGCACAAAAATTGCTGCGTACTTCAATGCTCCACATCTTCCCTGTCCGGGTTGAAGTGCACCGCACTTTAAATTCATCACATGGAGTCGTTAATACACGCTCCCTCGATGGATTGTTTGACGAAGAAATTCAGTACTACCTGTCTGACAAGGCGTTATGGCTGTTCATAGAGTTGTGAAAAGGGTTGACACGAACACCATTCCAACCCACAACGTCTTCTTGACATCTGACAAAGTTCAACTCCCATCGAAAATCAAAGCAGGCTATGAGATAATATCTGTCTGCCCTTATGTCCCAAACACTACGCGTTGCTATCAGTGTCAGCGGTTCAATCACACCAGCCAGTCCTGTTCGAATCTGGCCAAATGTGTTACTTGTGGCAAGGATGCCCATGAGGGTGCTTGTCCACCTCCATCCCCTCACTGCATCAACTGTATGGGTGACCACACTGCTTCCTCTCGAGATTGCCCCATTTTTAAAGACTCATTCAGGAAATGAGAGTGAAGGGAAAGGTGTTGACCTTTGCTGCTCGAAAATTATTTGCCAGTTGACAGCCCACCATGCCTCAGACAGGAAAATACAGCACTGTCCTTGCTTCTCCTCGGCCAAGAAATGAGGGGGCCACTCAGACTTGTGACCTCACCCTTAGTACCACGGTTGTCAGATCAGACAGCATGAGGATCACCTGTTCAACCTCACCACTTTCGCCTGCCCACTGTAAGGCTCACCCTTCATCGTGTTCTGCTAAATCTCGAGCCCAAAAGTCAGACACCAGGATTTCGAAAAAAGAGATTACGCGTGAAGATTTTTGATGTACCCAAACTTTTCAACCATCGGTTCCTCTTTCATCTAAACATCATGTTCCCAAGAAGGCTAATAAGAAACCCAGTTCATCTCCTTGTCCGCCAAGGCGTGTCTCATCTACTGCGCCACCTGTCGGAAATTGCACTCGGCTGTCCTATGTGTCGCCGCGGCGCACTGCTGGAGGCTGATCGACCGGCCGATCGCTGGTGGCAGGAGCTGCTCCTGAGCAACCTATGGATCAGTATCTTCTGCCTTCAGCTGAATGCCACTCCATGTTGTCAGTCACAAGCTCTGAGCAGTCGTTGAGTTGACGGCAATATTGCTCACATTCTTCCATTTTCTGTTCACCCTATGTCCATTATCCACTGGAATATCTGCGGCATTCGAGCCAATCGGGATGAATTGTCAATCCTCTTACGATCCTACTCGCCGGTCATCTTCTGTCTTCAGGAAACAAAGCTGCGTCCCCATGACCACTTTGTTCTCCCCCATTTTCAGTATGTCCGATTTGATCTCCCTTCTGTTGAAGGCACTCCAGCAAATGGAGGACTCATGATTGTTCTCCATGATACTCTCCATTATCACCCAATCCCCTTAAACACTTCCTTCCAAGTTGTCGCTGTCAGTCTTTCCCTTTCTGGATATACCTTTTCTCTTTGTACTGTATACATTCCATCGTCCACGCCAATGGACCGAGCTGATCTCCTTCATCTTCTTCGTCAGCTTCCACCCTCTATTTGCTGGTTGGGGACTTCAATGCCCACCACCCGATTTCGGGATCTCCACATCCTTGTCCACGTGGCTCACTATTACTACACATTTTCCACCAAGCGGATCTAGTTTGCCTCAACACTGCAGACCCTACATTTTCGTCTGCCTCCACGACCAATTTCTCTCATTTGGACCTTTCGGTCGGTACTGTTCCACCTAGCTCGGTGCTTTGAATGGTTCACCCTTGATGATACTCACTCGAGTGACCACTTTCCATGTGTCTTTAGACTGCAGCCTCAACTGCCATATATGCGCGTGTGACACTGTAAGTTTGGCGAAGCCGATTGGACACTTTTTTCGTCTCTAGCGACATTAGATTACAGTCACTATCCCAGCGTTGACGATGAGGTCACACATATCACAGACGTTATTCTTACAGCTGCGGAACGTTCAATACCATGCACCTCCGAATTGTCTGGCACACCCCAGTTCTTTGGTGGAACGAGGCATGCCGTAGCGCAATACGTGAGCGGCGACATGCTCTTCGTGTTTTCTGCCACCATCCTACTTTGGCCAACTGTATCCGCTATAAGCAGTTCCGTGCGCGATGCCGTCGCGTCACCCGCGATAGCAAGAAGGCAGGCTGGGACTTCTTTACTAGATCATTGAACACCTTTACTCCCTCCTCGGAAGTTTGGAGTCGAATTCGACGGTTATCTGGCGCGCCTAGTTTCTCCCCAGTCTCTGGGCTCACTGTCGTGCATGATGCAATAGTGGACCCCGTCGGAATTTCTAACTCATTGGGTCAACACTTTGCTGAGATTTCAAACTCATCAAATTACCCACCAGCGTTTCTCCCATAGAAATGTGCAGCCGAAGTGCGGTTTCTGAAAGCATTTTTCTGCAGTTGACCATCTTGTTGCTCTCTCCACTTACATCATTAACAATTTTCTCCGGTAACGCCAAACAGTAGCAATATTTTTTGATCTGGAGAGAGCATACGATACCTGTTGGAGGACAGGCATCCTCTGTACACTGTTCTCTTGGGGCTTTCGAGGTCGGCTGCCCCTTTTTCTTCGCAAATTTATGGCAGAGTGCACATTCAGAGTGCGGGTGAACACTACTCTCTCTTGTACTTTCTCCCAAGAAAACGGAGTACCCCAGAGCTCTGTGCTAAGTGTTGTACTGTTTGCCATTGCCATAAATCCAATTATGGATTGTCACCTTTCTGATGTCTCGGACTCCCTCTTTGTGGATGATTTTGTGATCTACTACAGCTCTCAACGGACCATACTTCTTGAACGTCGTCTTCAAGGATGTCTCGATCGCATCCATCCTTGGAGCACCGAAACCGGCTTCCGTTTTTCTCCCAGTAAGACCGTTTGTGTTAATTTTTGGCGACGTATGGAGTTTCTTCCACCCTCCTCACATCTAGGACCTGTCAACCTTCCGTTTTCGGACGTCACTAAATTCTTGGGTCTTATGTTTGACAGAAAACTGTGCTGGTCCTCCCACGTTTCCTATTTTTCGTGCTCGCTGTCTGCGATCCCTCAACACCCTCCGTGTCCTGAATGGTACCTCCTGGGGAGCGGACCGAGTGGTCCTTCTCTGCCTCTATCGCGCCTTAGTTCACTCGAAATTGGACTATGGAATCACAGTTTACTCCTCTGCTCGGCCGTCTATTCTTCGTCGTCTCGACTATCCACCACCATGGATTACATTTAGTGTCTGGAGCTTTTTACACCAGCCCTGTGGAAAGCCTTTATGCTGAGGCTGCTGAACCTTTGCTGTCCGATCGGCGATCTATCCTTCTAAGACGTTATGCTAGCAATTTCTCTTCTATGCCTGCTAATCCAGCCCATGACATTTTTTTCGATGCCTCCTTGGATGTAGGGTATGCAGGCTGCCCTTCCTCCCTACTACCACTGGGAGTCCGCTTCCGTCAACTGCTCCATTCTCTTTCCTTCCACTTTCCTAAAACCTTCTTGACGACTTGGGGTACAGCACCACCTTGGCTCCGTCCCCAGATCAGATTGACCTTTGTCAATTAGCCAAGGATGGTACCCCTTCACTTGTTTATCATTGGGCATTTGCTGCTCTATATGCACAAATGAAGGAAGCCACATTTATTTACACAGATGGTTCAAAAACATCTTTAGGTGTAGGGAGTGCCTATATTGTTGGCGACACCCCCAATTTATTTCGGCTTCCCAACTAGTGTTCGGCTTATACTGCGGAGCTTTACGCTGTTCTCCAGGCTGTCCAATACATTCGCCAACATCAGCGGATACAGTATGTTATCTGTTCAGATTCTCTCAGCTCTCTCGTCAGTCTCCAAGCTCTCTACCCTGTCCACCGTCTGGTCCACCAGATTCAGGACTGTCCGTGCTTCTTTCACCTGGGGGGCATCTCGGTTGCATTCCTCTGTCTCCCGGGACATGTTGGTATCTGTGGAAATGAGGTGGCTGACATAGCTGCCAAGGCCGCAGTCTCTCTTCTTCGGCCAGCTATTCAATCGATTCCCTTTGCCGATCTACAGAGCATTTTATATCGTTGTGTTGTTGTTTTATGGGATGCCCAATGGTCGACACTTCCCCATAAAAATTGCGGGATGTGAAATCTCTTACCTGTGCTTGGACCTCTTCCTCCCGAACGCGTCATCGAGAGGAGATAATTTTAAGTAGATTGCGGATAGGGCACTGTCTTTTTAGCCATCGACATCTTTTAAGCAAAGATCCTCCCCCACTCTGTCCCCACTGCTCTCAGCTGAGGACAGTAAGACACTTTTGAGTGCCCCTATTTTACTCCGTTACTCGCCCATCTACAGCTGTTGCCTGATATGTCGTCAATTTTAGCAGATGACTCATGCTCAGCCAATCGCGTTCTCGAGTTTATTAGTGCCAGTGAGATGACGTCAGTCATTTGAAGTCTTTTTCTTTTTTTTTTTTTTTTTTTTTTTTACTTTGGGGACAACCAACCCCTTTCTGAAGTGGATTTTTAAGCTTTCTTTCTGCTTTTAGTTTCGCCAATTTTTTTCATTTTTTACTGGTTCCTAAGTCATGGACCGGGCGCTAATGACCATAGCAGTTTTGCGCCCTAAAACCAAAACAAAAAAAAAACAAAAAAAACTTATAGGTAAATAGTGACAGTCTTTCTGCCTCCTTGTAATTTTGTTCTTTTGTTGACAGAATTTCCCCTTTGATACAGTCAATATTGTTACAATTTGAGTAATAATACATTTTGCTCAACAGAATTCGGCATCTCCCATCACTAGCTCCTTTCAAAGATTAAACTATTTATCCTTTGTTCATGGAGAAATGAAGAGTGATAACATCCTTAAATTTTTATTTTCACTGCATAATAATGATACAGGTGGTAATATACTTGGATGCTTGGTATGTTCTCTCAAAGCATTAAGAAGTGGAGAAACTGAACTGTGTAATCAGACACACTGAGGGTGTCCTGTCGTAGCCATTATCCTGAGACTGTGAATAGTACTGACTTCATTACTAATGCAGGTTGTTGCGTTACTGCTTGACAATTGATTCTATAGCAATTAGTGGACATTGGAAGTGTGTGTGTGTGTGTGTGTGTGTGTGTGTGTGTGTGTGTGTGTGTGTGTGCGCGCGCGCAGTTATGAACACCTTTATACAGTCAAAGCTGTGCTGAAGATAGATTCCATAAATGTTCACGACAGGTGACAAAATTCAAAGAAAAGCCATTTTATCTTAACTGTAGGAGCAGTTAGTGGACAGTAGGTAGGTCTTCCTATCATTGAGTGTTGTTGATGATGAACCCAATGAGCAGAGCACGTTAGCTTTTACCAATAGAAAATAGTTGCTGTACAGAATACTGGCAGAAGTCCGTACATTGTGAGGAAAAACAATATAGAAAATAATACATGTAATATGAATGGTGACCAATACTGAAACTGAATTCTAACTCGGCCCAATAAATATGCAGCAAGCAAAAAATATAGGAATATTAGTTAGTGAATAACCTACATAAATAGCTACAGGCAGATGTGACACACACATAACTGCCAATTCTGTCAGTTCACGCCAGTGTGCGTATGTCATGTTGAATGAGAGCAGCAGTTGGGTGTAGGCATGAGGGGAAGTGACTGCAAGATACAATTATGGAAGATACGAGTGCTGTCTGGTGGAGAGTTCAGCGACTAGATGGAGGCAAGAAGACTGCCAGATACGGCAGTGGCAGTGTTGAGGGGGGGCTGCAGCAAATGAGAGAAGCAAGGAAGGGAAAAGGTACAGTCCACACACCACCTTCCTCCGCTAACCCCACCCACCCACAATATCTCCCCCCCCCCCCCCCCTTTGTCCTAATGCCTCCTCCCAGTTTGTACTCTCTTACCCTCATTGTGTGTCATCCTGTGCCGACACACCTACTCTTCTCTCCTTCCCAATTACCTGCTTCTCTCATTTTCCACTTGTCTTGCCCACACCCTGCCCTACAATCCCTTGACACTGCACATGGCAGTCTTCGTGCCTCCCTCTAGTCCCTTCATGCTGCAGCAGACAGAGCAAACCCCCTCCATTTACCCGTATGTTGCTAGCCATAGCCATTTCTATTCCCCGCCCCCCTGCATGTTGCTGCTTGTGTTCAACATGAGAGTGGTAATTCATTACGTGCTTCCAGAGATTGCAGTCATGTGCATGAGGTGTGCTTGCTGGAGTGAATGAAACTGTGTTTTCGTTTCTGATGAATGTGTCGGCAGAAAAAAATCGTAAGAATCTTTTCATTGTGCTTGTCTGTGACTCATTGTCATCTTTATGATGAGTAGAAATGTATTATTTTGCTTCTCCAATCCCCAGTTCTCAATGCTTGGTAGATGTAGACATGATAATTATTTTCTGTGGCAAATTACAGTTTGGTTCCCATATAGCTAAAAATCTTGACACATGATTGTTGGTTATAGGATTAACATTACTTCACTAGTGTGCCACTATAGCCACTGCAACTGCTGTGTATTTAGGGATAAAGGAAGTTAAGAAATGCTAGAATGTTGAAGGCAGAGCATTTTCTCAATGTTTTCTAATTCAGTGTAGGAGAAAGAAGCATCCTAACAATAATTGTCATATTTATTCATACAAAAGCTGTGGTCCTGTGAAGATCACTCAATGGTTCCACAACATGAAAGTTACTATTTTCATATGATTCAAGAAAATAGATTAAAAAGATTAACTTGTGTAAAGCAAAATATTACTCCTCACTTTCAGTTACTAATTTAGACAGACAGAATAAATGTGCCACCAACAGTGAAAAAGACAGTGTTTATAATAGGCTATACAACAGCTTTGCAGGTGGCAAAGTCAACAGTGAGAGAAAAACTGCACGAGGTGTGACTCTAGCGGGCCATTCCAACTGCACCATCATTTGTTAGCCATTGCTCCTGCACCCACAGTAGCCTGCATCACTCAGCCATCTACTATTGTGACACTCGGGCAGATTATTTAAGCAGCATTTCTACGAAGATCTTAATTTAACCTTTTAAGACAAATAAATAAATAAATATTTTAACTTCTCATAAAAAAATTCTTCTTTGAAAGAAAGGACAAAAATTAACATAATTTCCAGCACTCTAGTGGCTTTCATGGCTCCCAGCAACAAAAGCCTTTTTCAGAGAGAAACGGTTTGAAATAGGAACAATATGTATTGAAGAAGTTGTTTAGCACTTGAAATATTTGTATGAATGATTAAATTAGTTTTTCTCAGATGAACAGCAGATTAAATATCAGACTTAATTGTGTATTAAGAACCCATTTATGGGCATTGCATGACCTTTTATGATTTTGTCAGAAGGATATGAAATTTTTGTTGAACTGACGGTGAGACGACTTCATCCAATAGAATGTTGACTAGGACAACACGGCAGGAGCACCACCTTTATGAAGAGAATATAAGCATTGCTCCAGCTAGCTTCAGCTGAACTAGTGCCCCACTAGAAGACGAACCATGATCCATTAATTAAGCCATGACTTGTGACCTATACTTTTTACTTGCATGGAAATTCTATAAATCGAAGGACATTGATTATTTGCGTGGCACCAATTCCTTGCGATACTTCACTGTGAAAAGGCAAATTATTGTCAATTTAATTTACTGTAATACATTCCCTTAATATTATTTGCTTGAATATTGTCTAGTAATCTGAGAAAACAGCTTCCTAGGAACCCCATATAAGACAAGTGGGTAGGATCCAACATTGCCAATAAGTTACGGGAGGAAACCCAGTGGCTGGTGGCCACAGAATTTTCTTTTGTGGTTTACTGACACCTTAATTCTCTCTCTTGTCTAGCAGGTGTGCTACTTGCTAATCAGTGTTTTCAGGTGGGTGTTGCAGATATTTTCTTTGCTTTTGTACTTATTTTTCTTGCTTGCCTTGTCTGTTTCTTGCATTTCTCTGTTCCAAAATGCCCACCTTATCTATCCCACCACCTGCTCAGTTTCCACAGCAACCAGTGTTAAATGAAATGCAGCTAATGCAGATCTACATATACATCTACATCCATACTCCGCAAGCCACCTGATGGTGTGTGGCAGAGGGATATTTCAGTTCCAGACTAAGCAAAAGTCTACACTGCTCGACACAGTGCAGCAGCTAATGTCCATTGCTGTGCACCTGACAGAACGAGCACCTCCAACCCCAACACCTATAGCTATTCTGCCTTTTTGCCAGTTTCATGAACAGGAAGGTGAATGGCTCAAGTGGTTGCAACAGTTTGAAGGCCACGTAATTGCTTACAATGTACCAGGTACTGTGAAACATCCCTAATGGTAGGAAGTGCAGTGTTCCATTTATCTCGGAAGTTGTTCCCTAATTCCACGCAGAGTGAACTTCCTTGTGAACAGGTTACAGATTCACTAACTATTATGACCAACAAGTGAATGTGGTAGCAGCTAAAACTTCATTTCAGATGTTATGTTACGTGATGCCTGATGTCAAACTCGGAGAACATATTTTGATACAGTCGGGTCCATCATTTCATCATTTCACCAGGCAGTGCAAATACTAGATAAGTAAGATTCAGGTGACCATTGGCTGATAAATTTGAGCAGCCAGCTATTTGTCGGGTTGAGTTCCTTGTTTGCCAATTCGGCAACAGCTTGTGCTCATCACACGGAGTAAACAACGCTCCACACTGCGTAAGCAGCTTGCGGCTACACAGGCAAACAGAACTAAGTCTTGCCCTCAGTGTTGTTCACAGCACAAACGCCAAGACTGCCCCTCCTGAAAAGATCAGTGTCCTGCTTGTGGCAAGAAAGGACATGTGCAATCTCTATGTTTGCAATAGAACAAATATAAGAATTTGGCCCCTACGCAAAAATCTAGTTTCGCAAGTAATCAATGCAGTGTACTCAAAACCTACTGCAGGCATCAGCAAAACTATCAAACAAGCAGTTACTTCAGAACTACGCCACACCAACAAACTTTCTGTTCATTTGCATCTTATTGGTAAACATGTGAAATTTCAGTTTGACATGGGTGCTTGTGTTACATTGCTGAATCGTAACATGAACTGTGAGGCTCTCCATGCCTATCTGAAACTAGCATGCACCTAACAGCTTATAATGGACAAGACCTTCCCATTCTTGGAAAATGTACTTTGTGTGCCATTTATCGATCACATATGCGAACTGTGACTTTCACTGTTCTACAATTGCATAAATGTGAGAACATATTTGTCCTTGATTCGTTTTATTTGTTTAGCTTTAAAATTCAGGACAATTTGTTGTCAGTGACTCTATTCAATGCAGAAAGACAGTGTAGCTAGCTTGTTGAAAGAATTTCCTGAACTCTATTCTGAAGGGTTAGGCAAGGCTAACAATTTTGTTGTGCATATTACTACAAAAGACAACACACAGCTGAAATTTTTCTGGGACAGAACTGTTCCCATTGCATTATACAACTATGTGGCTGCTGAACTTGAAGAATTACAAGATTGCTGAGGTATGGCGCCCATACATGCTAGTTGGTGGGCAAGTCCACTGGTTTTGATCCCCAAACCTTCAGGTCACATTTGCCTCTTTGTTGACTTTACGTCTGCCGATTACCAACAAACTGTGATTGATTTTTATCCATTGCCACAGCCAGAGGAACTCGTGGACAGATTTGGTACTGTTCGCTACTTTTCAAAAACTTATCTGCATGACAAGTATCTTCAAATACTGCTTGATGAAGAATCTCAAAAGGTGTGTGTAGTGAATACTGATTTGGGTCTATTTAAATACATGCATTCGCCTTTTGGCAGTGCTTCTGCACCCACCATTTTCCAATGGTATTTAGAACAGCTGACTGCACAAGTGCCATACTGTTCAAACTAACTTGGACAGCATTGTTGTAGCACACCTGAAGAACACATTGCAAATTTGCGTGCTATAATTCATGTGTTATCTGATGCAGGACTAAAGTAATGAAAGTGCTGGACAGACACACAAACATACACACACAATTCAAGCTTTCGCAACAAACTGTTGCCTCATCAGGAAAGAGGGAAGGAGAGGGAAAGACGAAAGGATGTGGGTTTTAAGGGAGAGTGTAAGGAGTCATTCCAATCCCGGGAGCAGAAAGACTTACCTTGATTGAAATGAGATCCATCCTTCATGAAATCCACTCCACCAAGAGTGTCTTTCCGCCGTTCACCTAACCTTCGTAACCTGTTAGTTCATCCCTATGAAATCCCCAAACCACCTTCCCTACCCTCTGGCTCCTATCCTTGTAACCACCCCCGGTGTAATACATGTCCCATGCACTCTCCCACCACCACCTACTCCAGTCCTGTAACCCGGAAGGTGTACACGATCAAAGGCAGAGCCACGTGTGAAAGCACCCACGTGATTTACTAACTGACCTGCCTACACTGTGATGCATTCTATGTGGGAATGACCAGCAACAAACTGTCCATTCACATGAATGGACACAGGCAGACAGTGTTTGTTGGTAAGAGGATCACCCTGTGGCTAAACATGCCTTGGTGCACGGCCAACACATCTTGGCACAGTGTTACACCGTCCGGGTTATCTGGATACTTCCCACCAACACCAACCTATCCGAACTCCGGAGATGGGAACATGCTCTTCAATATATCCTCTCTTCCCATTACCCACCAGGCCTCAATCTCCGCTAATTTCAAGTCGCCGCCACTCATACCTCACCTGTCATTCAACATCATCTTTGCCTCTTCACTTCCGCCTCGACTGACATCTCTGCCCAAACTCTTTGTCTTTAAATATGTCTGCTTGTGAGATGTCTGCTTGTGTCTGTATATGTGTGGATGGATATGTGTGTGTGTGTGCGCGCGTGTGTATACCCGTCCTTTTTTCCCCCTAAGGTAAGTCTTTCCGCTCCCGGGATTGGAATGACTCCTTACCCTCTCCCTTAAAACCCACATCCTTTCGTCTTTCCCTCTCCTTCCCTTTTCCTGATGAGGCAACAGTTTGTTGTGAAAGCTTGAATTTTGTGTGTGTGTTTGTGTGTCTTTCGACCTGCCAGCGCTTTCATTTGGTAAGTCACATTATCTTTGTTTTTTTTATATATATGAAAACTGAGTTTAAGTATCTCGGTCATGCCATAAACAGTCAACATGTATATCCTCTTCAGCCACATTTGTTACCCATACAAGATTTGCCAGTTCCTTCCAATGCCACAGAATTGCAATCGGTCTTAGAGAAAATGAACTATTTTATTTGGATCATACAGGATGCTGCACAAATTGCAACTCCATTGCGTTGCAAGAATGTCCCCTTCGTTTGCACGGATGGGTGCCATGTAACTTTTGAAAAACTTAGATGCATTGCTCAGTGATCGATGCTTAGCTCACTTCTATCCTGACAAACCAGTTGTATTGCAAGTTGACACATGCTCTTACGGAATAGGTGCAGTGCTTTTGCACATAATTGGTGACAAAGACAGGCCTACTGCTTTCACATCAAAATTGTTGTCCAAAGCTCAGTGTAACTATTCACAAATCGAAAAAGAGGCTTTGGGTATTGGGTATGGTGCCAACCAAATTCCACCATTACTGGTATGGCAGAAAATTCTTCTTGGTAATTTATCACAAGCCTTTGCAGTCCTCATTTCATCTGACAAAACCAGCTCCTGTATGAACTGCCCAAAAATTACAAAGATGGGCTCTGTTGTTGTCCCAATACCAATATGAGATTGTATATCATCAGATGGCTCTACATGGTAATGAAGACACACTTTCATGTCTTCCAATTGCCCCTGATCCAGAATTTGACACTTCTGCTGCATTTTGTTGTCACATTGATGTTCAGGATCCTGAATTGCTTCAATCATTTCTAGTGAACTATAGGAAAATTGCACAGGCCATGGAAGTTGATTCAGATTTGAGCATTTTGCTAAAATATGTTCACACATCTTGCCCTCATTCCTCGCATAGCATAAAGAACACTATAGTGCACCAACGCTTCGCACATCAGCATAGCCATGCTGTACAGAAAGATGTGATTCTTGTTCAAAATGACAGTGGCAAGTCACATGTACTGGTCGCCAAAGCTAAGAGTGGGTGGTGGTGGTGGTGGTGGTGGTGGTGGTGGGGAGAAAGTGTTGCAGTTACTTCACCATGGCCACTGGGGGATTGTTCATATGAAACAGTTAGCACACAGACACTGTACTTGGCAAGGTATGGACACCCAAATAGAACAGATGAAGTAACAGTGTCATGTATATGTGGAAAATCAGTCCACTCTGCCACAAAAATTCTCTGCTTGGCTTAAGTTGTAATCACCATGGCAATGTGTGCCCGTAGACTTTGCGGGACCATTTTGGAGCATTTGTTGGTTGATTGTGATAGACTCTTATAGCAAGTTTCCTTTTGCTGTGTCAATGAACTCGACAGCATCACATAGAACGATTCAGGTTTTTTCCTCAATTTTTTCCCTCAAAAGTTTACCTGAAGTAATAGTGTCAGACAATGGACATCAGGTCATGTTAAATGAATATGAAACACACTGTGAATGCAGCGGCATACAGCGTCTAACTAGTGCATCATTCCATTCACAGTCAAACAGTGACTCTGAACATTTTGTCAGAATGTTCAAGCAGCAGATGGCTAAACTTCACTCCGCGCACGCCAGGGATCAAGCATTGTAATTGTTTCTTGCCTCCTATCGTTTGGACCATTGCCCACAGAATTTCTTCATAGCCACCACCATAGGACACTGCTCCACCCTACTGCGCATCCATCATTGAAGGAAGACAGCAAGAATCACTTCATGCCACATGATATTGTCCTTCACATGGTTTTTAGTGGCAGCAGACTGTGGGCGTGAGGTAAGGTTGTTCATCGACTTGGTGCTTGCATGTGTCTCCTTTCAGGTCCAAACGGTTTGCAGTGCCAACATCAGAATCAACTTTGCCACTGTCATGTGCATGATGATCTTTCTGTGTCTCTTCCCCCAGATTCACAGATCCAGAAGACAGCATGGACACAATGGCCACCAGAGGGTGTCATCACGACACTGTGGGAAAACCCCATGGGGACAAAGCCTTCACCTCCTCTGCTACCTTTTGTGTTTCCGATAGAGCTGGGCCCATCCACATTGCAGAAGTCAACGTCCTCCCTCTCCAGTTATTGTCCTCCAGATTTGGACGAGTACACCTCTGGTGCACGTTTCTGCCTGAGTGAAGGCCAGATGGCAGGGTACGACTGTAAGCTTGACATCCCCAGCAGTCACAGCTTCTGCTCCAGCACTGCATCTACCCTCCATCCTCCCCCACCATTGTTGCACCACTTACACGATGATGGTCCTTCACTTTGGGGGGGGGGGGGGGAGGGGGAGGAGGAGGAGGAGGAGGAGGAGGAGGAGGAGGAGGAGAAATGTTCTGGTGTAACGTCAAGTGCCGGCATATTGGCCTGGAACGTAACAACAGAGAAGGTTGTGGGATGGTCAGCCAATCAAATACTGACTAGGATGACACCACGACAGGAGTGGCACCTATACAAAGAGAATATAACCGCTGCTCCAGCTAGCTTTGGCCACACTAGAAGTCCTGCACAAGATGATGAGTCGTGATCCAAAGATACAGCTGTGATTTAGTATACATTGAAGGACATTGATTATTTGCATGTCACCAATTGATTGAAACATTTCATTGTGAAAAGGCAAAGTTAAGTACTGTCAACTTAGGAACCCTATAGCAGATGAGTGGGCAGGATCCCACAAACAAGAAATACATACTCAGTGGACTACAGACCAAACCTATCATGATAATTCAACGTAAAACCATCAGTACTAATATTAATTATCATCCCAGGGGCTCGCAGCTCTTTTGTGAGCATGTCCTTTTATACCACTTGTCACCAACCTTTGCAGCATTACTTCATTTCTGTGCTGCATGCTTTTACTTCCACTATCTGTTTCTCCCTCTGCCACTACATTGGATGGTTTCCTTGGTGCCGATCCTGCTTGGACTTGGTCCATGATATAGCCTTGAATTACAACTTCTGGCATATTCTACAACATATCATCAAATAAATATGTGGCTCCATTGATGGGTATCACCTGCCACCAGTTTTCCAAATTTCAAAAAATCTGGATTGTGCAGGAAAGGTCACCAAATCCATAGTGTGCTCTACCTTATGCCTTCCATCCACATCTTCTTCTTTTTCATGCAGTCATACACCTTTAAACCCAGCACTGTAGCCATCCCATTGTAGTGGTGGTGGGGGTCAGAAGCTTCCTGCTCAGTGAGCACAGGGATCACACTGTTGGTGCCTGAGCTGAAAACTCCCTGTGCTTGCCAAGCAGTATGTACTATGCATGACTGGGGCATCGTACCCCAAGTAAGGGATTACTGACCAGGCAGGCTTTCTTGAGTCTGGAGGGCAAGAATGGGGATAGGCCACATTCAGAGTTGGTGGCATCGTGACAGATCAGCCCCAAATGAAGCAGGTGAAGTTATCTCCCACTGGTGTCTTTGGGCCCCAACAGTCTCTATGAAAGAACAGTCCCCTTTCAATGCAGACAGGTGCAACCCTAAAATCTTCCATTCCCTGGCTACACTGTGGGTGAAGCACAGGGCCAAGCGCAAGCAGAGGAATTCTTGCTGCAACATTTGGTCTGTACAAGGACTGATAGTGATTCCATCTTGGCGAAAAACCACTTGTTTTCAGTAATGCGGACCCCAGCACTTCTCAAATACCAGAAATATTACAATACTGCTGCCTATCACAGGGTTTGAGGCTGTGTCTGGAACTATGTCCTAGGCACTATGTACAACAAACTTCTGTCTCTTAAAACACCTCTTTGGAGGCTGTTACTTTCTGGTTATAGTCATTTCAGACTATTGCCGTCTGCAATGTTTACCTCCCTTCCAAGGTGAAGTGCTTCAGAACATACTGTTTGCATTGGTATCTCGGCTCCCCCATCTTTGCGGGTCTTCGGTGATTTCAATGCCCACAACCTTTTGTGGGGTGGAACCTTGGTAACTGGCCATGGTAAAGACTTTTAAAACTCTCCAGTACAACTTGACCATTACCTCTTGAGTGATGGTAGCCCAACACACTTCAGTGTGGCACACAAACCTTCTCGGCCACAGACCTTTCCGTTTGCATCCCTTGTATTTACCCATCGATCCACTGGAGGCTGCACAGTGACCTATGTGGTAGTGACCACTTTCAAATCTTCCTGTCCCTTGCTCAGTGTCACACCCCTGGACGCCTGCCCAGATGGGCTAACAGTGCTGGCTGGGATGTTTTCACCTCTGCTGTTGACATTGGCTCCCTGCTGCATGGAGATATTGATGAGGGAGTCCAGCATACAACTACAGTCATTCTTTCAACAGCTGATTTAGCCATCCACTGTTCCTTGGGCCTGCCCTAACTGAAGACAGTACTTTTGTGGTCCTCAGAAATCACAGAGGCCATTACAGTGTAGGCAGGTGCTCCGAAACCATAAGTGGCACCCATCAATGGAACAATGCATTGCCTCTAAGTGTCTCCATACCTGGGTCCACCCCCTTACGAAAAGACAAAAGCAAGAATGCTGGGAATGCTATGTTTCTATTATTGCACCATGTCTCTCTCCTCTGCAGTTCTGGGCTGATTTCAGACATCTCTGGATACCAGACACATGCAGGTATACTTGGAATTAACTTGAATGTTTCTGACTACTGCACCAACCCAGATGCCATCACCAAACATTTTGCTCTGCGCTGTGCTCAAGCATCAGAGTCTGAGAATTACCAACCTGCCTTTTGTGTCTTAAGAGTGGTTTGAGCAAAATCAATTACCTTTTACTAAAACTGGAGCCATATAATGCTCCACTGAGAGTGGTAATTCGTGCATGCCCTCTTCCACTGCCCTGATACAGCCCCAGGCCTGGAATGCATCCACAACCAGATGATCAGGCACTTACCAAATGGTCAAACATGCATCCTGCCATCTTTAATCACATCTTGAGTGTGGACATGCACCCATCGAAATGACGAGAGAGCATCATTGTCCCAGTACTGAAACTGTTTAAGCAGCCTCTAGAGACTGACAGTTATTGCCCAATAAGTTTCACCAATATTCTCTGTAAGTTGCTAGAATGCATGGTGAGCTGGCAGCTGTGTTGGCTCCATGTGTTTTGTGATCTTTTGCCTCTTTTCCAGGATGGTTTTTGCCAAGGCCATTCCACTACTGTCATCTGAACAGCATTTGCCCAATGTCAACACCTTAAAGTTGTCTTCTTCAACCAGCAAGGGCTTATGGCACCAGGTCTTTGCTACTTTAGATGATTATGGTCTCCAGACTCCACTCCCAATTTTCATCCAGGACTTCCTGTCTTACCTTATTGTTTTGGGTTTGTGTTGGTGCTTCCCACAGTATCCCCCATATCCAAGAGAATGGGATCGGAAAGGTGCAGGCATGAGCCATCACCCATGGCTTGCAATTTTCTGCCACTGAGACTAACATCGTGTACTTCTGTCAATGTTGTACCATTCAACCACAACCAGAACTTTACCGCAATGACCAAACATGTAATGTGGTGGAGAGTTATTGCTTTCTAGGACTGGCCTTTTATTCCTGGCCAACATGGGTTCCCCCATCAATGCTAGCTTAAGCAAAAGTGTTGACTGCACCTTAATACTCTTCGCTACCTGAGTACCACCAGCTGAGTTGCAGATCACAGTACCTTTCTGCAACTTTACAAAGCCCTGGCACAGTCCCACCTTGGTTATGGGAATCTGACACATGTTTGGCATCGCTGTCAGCATGTGGATACTGGATACAGTAAACCACTGTGGAGTTCGACTTGCAACAGGAGCTTGTCAGACTTGCCCTGTGAAGAGTTTATTCATAGATGCTGGGATTTCTCCACTGTGGATCAGGCACCATCAACAGCTTTCCAATTACACTACCCACATTGGCAATGCCCCTAAGCATCTGACTACCACCCAGACACGGTAATCCATCTCCGGCAATGGCAGCCCCAATGAGGGACTACCATTGCAATCTGCATCTGGTAGATCCTCTGAACTTCAGTTCTTCCCTCTTCCATGCCTCCTCTGGACCCACCTCCACAGAGCATACCTTGGCTTCAGCTTCATCTTGACCTATCACAATGTGCAAAACACATGGTCCATCCTAAGGCCCCCTACTGCAAATTATTCTCCATCCTTGATGCATCCCAGAGTTCAGAAGTTGTCTATACTGACAGCTCAGTGGGCACTGGTCATCTAGGCTTTGCTTATACTTGTGCAGGACATTCTGAACTGCTCTGCTTGCCAGATGGCTGTAATGTTTTCACTGCAGAGTTGGTATCCACCTCTCATGCTCTCGGGCATATCCATTCCTGCACTCCCTGAGCAGTTTGCAAACTAAGCTAGTGCTACCCTCACCACACCTTTGTTATTGTTATCCATGATTCCCTGTATGGCCTCAAACAATGTGTAAACTTGGTGACCTTCATCTGGAACCTGTGCCACATTTAGATCCTAGGGAATGAGCTTGCTGAACACTTGGCCAAACAGGCTACCAGTAAACTGACTCTCAAGAACAATTTTCCAGAAACTGACCTGCAGTTGGTATTAGACCATTACGTTTAGGTGCCCAGAATATGGTATGGCTCATTATGACTTCACCAAACTAACTATGGGTGATAAAGGAGACTATGAATCTGTGGAGGTCCTCCATGCAGGCCTCTAACAAGCAATCTACCTTTCTACCTTTAGAAGATCCCCATTGGCCATACTTGTCTAACTCATGGTTATTACCTCCATAGCATGGACCCATCCCACTGTTGTTTTGGCACCCATTTGACAGGGGTCCACATTTTGCTGGACTGTCCCAAACTAGCCACTCTGTGGCAGACTCATAGCTTCCGTGACTCACTGCCCTGGTGCCAGGAGACCATTACCCAGAATCTGACTTAGTTTTATGTTTTTTTCATGAAGCAGGCTTTTACCACTCTCTTTAAGGAAGGATCATTTAACTTCACTGTCCTGTTTGGGGGTTGGCAGAAAATTCTGTCTTCCTTGCCCAGACTGAGCTGCAGCTATCTTGGCTTGGCAATCCGGAGCAGTCCTGGCCCTACCCGCTCTTTCTCTGTTACTGTCGTTTCCCCCAATCCTCATGTGATCTGTAAGACTTGTTCATCTTTTCTTGTCTGTGCTTTTCTAGCTGTAGTAGGTAAGGAATTTGGTCACACCGTAAACAATAGTGAGAGCATCTTTTTCTATATGAGAATACCTGCACTGAGTTTGAATGAGCAGCTTTTAGGCAAAAGCAATGGGTCTGTCTTGTTAACCAATTTGTGTGAAATCACAGCGCTGATTCCTTAGGAACAAGCATCAACTCGCAAAACTACTGGTTTTGCTGGGTCAGAATGCACTAAACATCTGTCACTAAGCAAGGCATTTTTGAGTTTCCAAAATCTGTCTTGACAGGTCTTAGCCCAAAAAAAGATACATTTTTGCGATGCCAACAATGCAATGAAGCCACAATTTGTGTGGCACTGGGTATGAACTGAATGTAGTATGTCATCTTGTCTAGTACTGACTGAAGTTCAGACACATTGCGAGGAACAGACAGGTCACAGATTGCAACAAATGAGGCTGGAGGCGGTGCAAACCCTAAGTATTGTAGTTCAGTGTGAAAAAAGTCGCACCTTCAAACAATGGAATATCCAGGATGGAATGTAACAATGCGGAGAAGGAAAATTGCTACTCACCATATACTGGAGATGCTGAGTCGCGATAGGCACAATAAAAATATTCACATAATCTTAGCTTTCGGCCATTAAGGCCTTTGTCAGCAGTAGACACACACACACACACACACACACACACACACACACACACACACACACACACACACACACACACGAAAGCGCAACTTGCGCACATGCCTGCAGTCTCAAAGAGCTGAAACCACACTGCGAGCAGTAGCACCAGTGCATGGTGGGAGTACCGACTGGGTGGGTTTAAGGAGGAGGCTGGGGCGGGGAGGGGAAGGGATAGTATGGTGGGAGTGGCGGACAGTGAAGAGTTGCAGTTTA
Organism: Schistocerca americana; assembly: GCF_021461395.2. Classification (NCBI taxonomy): domain Eukaryota; kingdom Metazoa; phylum Arthropoda; class Insecta; order Orthoptera; family Acrididae; genus Schistocerca; species Schistocerca americana. Next base: position 150,970 of record NW_025725166.1, on the reverse strand, counting down.
GACGGAGGGCTTACTTCACTGTCCTAGCCACCATCCTTCCCACCCCTCCTACTGTGGTATTCCGCTCTCCACCGAACCTACACAATATACTTGTCCATCCTTACACAACCCCTGCTCTCAATCCCTTACCTCATGGCTCATACTCCTGTAATAGAACTAGATGCAAGATCTGTCCCATACATCCTCCTACCACCACCTACTCCAGTCCGCTCACTAACGTCACCTATCCCATCAAAGGCAGGGCTACCTGTGAAACAAGTCATGTGATTTACAAGCTAAGCTGCAACCACTGTGGTGCATTCTACATGGGCATGCCAACCAACAAGCTGTCTGTCTGCATGAATGGTCTAAGTTTATGGTATTGTCAGTATATTTGGTATGAACTTCAATTATTAAACAGTGTTTTGATACAATATGTTCAGGACTTGCTGGTTTATTTGTCACAATTTTCATTTGATAAAATATTATTAACACTGCTTTGCTTCTGTTTCTGTTGTTATCAGACTTAATGTTAATTAAGAAATAATGTCTGTGTGGTGATACTAAAAAGACAGATTTCCTGTATTTATTCATTTTTTAAAATTGTGTTATGGATTTTGCAGTAATTTTTTGATTGCAGAAATAATATTCGAGGATTGCACAGTTGCTAAGTTACTAAGTGAGAGCTTGAACTTGTTAACAGGAAAGACAATGTCCTTCGCCTGTGAAATTACCTGCTGGAGGTTCTTGCAGCTTGCTATCTTCAGTTGGAGCTTTCTCTCTAGTTGCAGTAAAACTTCCAAATGATGCTGGATATACTGGGCTCTACGGAATAATTCTGGGTGAATAATAGAGCATAGAAAATACAGCAATTTGTGTCCTGTGGATGGAAAGGAGTTGCAGTTCTTTTGCTGCTGTGTGCTTAATACATGGAAAAGGTTGAATATCCTTAGCAGTGATATCTAGGAAACTGAAACTTCAATTCAGCAGCAACAGAAACATTTTTCTGTGTAACCGGCCAGCAGCAGTGCAAGATGTGAAGTTGTTAACTTTAAGAACATGATTTTCTTTCACTCAATGTAAGAGTGGTAAGGATTGCTAACTGTTGTTGCTTCCCATTTTCCAGAAATTCTGTTCTTCATTGTCTCTATGTTCTAGACTCCATCCTTACACCAGAGTCTTTTGTTGCTTTGCTAATTCTCATTTGCTCCAACCTTTTTATGCCACCTAACAGTTGAAGGAGCCCATGGTCCTGAAAAGTAGCAAGATTTATTTTTCTTTTCACTGCTTGTGTTACTGCTGTTTAGTAAACAGGTACTTTGTTATTATCTATTTAATTATCAACAGTTTTTAATAAAGTATGCACATTCATGAGCCAGAACATAATTTCATAGTACAAGATATCCAAAATTGTAGCTGTACAGCAGTCAGTAGCTTCTTGCACTTAGAAGTTTGTGAACTGTTTTAATTACTACAGTTTGTTTAAAGTCATTATAATTTCTAAGATGATGCATTAATCTCAAGTTCTGGGCTTCATGTTGATATGCTTACAGCTCTGTCTAAAAAAACACTTAATGGTCAGTTCCAAACCGTACTGCGTATGGACAGGTGCTATCACAGTCGATGTAGAAACTGCAGAAAGGTACCTCTTACTAAAGTGACCAAATATTTGGTGTCATGTTGTATGCTATGGGTCCATGTCATGTCTTGAAATTGTCTAATACTTTCATTTTGATCTAAACTATAACCATGGAAGTTGTATTGTAATAAGTATTGATGGCTCAAAGTACCACATGTATGTAAAAAAGTGGCACTGCTAGTGACTGAAGGGATTGACTTTCTCCAGAAAAAATTGAGGAACCATACATTCCCATCTATCCCTTAAGCTTATGCCAATACAATCTGTTTCATATTTCACACTAGAAAAGTAAGAGAATTAACAAAAGGGAAAACAAAAATCTGAAATAAGATGCAGGGAAGTTCCCTAATTTTGAGAAGCAATGAATTATGCAATGATTCTATCTTGAGTAGGATTTCAGTTTCTAATGTGATGAGAGCCTCAAGAAACTGGTCATGAGGATTAAAACTGATTCTGTTTCCTAGTCTCAACCCCTCTTGTATATTAAAAGTATTAGACTGCTGGCTAGCTCTTCTGACAATGATGATAGTACATATTTTTAGGTGTAAGTGCTTGTAGTTATGTGATGAGAGAAATACATGAAATTTAAAGAATTCAGATTTTCCTACTTATTTGGTTGGTGCCTCATTCTGCTTTTGGTTTCTTCAGCTGTTTTCAAAAGTTGGGCAGTGGGTTGTTCAGTTATTAAACTGGACACAAGATGTTTTTCATTTTTTTATATCCAAAAGACATGTCATCCCTTCATTACTGCTGTATATCAACCACAGTTTATAAAAACACAGTTTGTTGTGCAGCATAGCCAAGCATCAAAGCATAAGAAGCTACTAGCTTCCACCACTCATGTCCCTCTCTAACCAACTGACAATGCATTTCCCTTTCCTTTGCACACAAAAATGGACACTTTACAGAATGCTGGTAATGCCACATTTACTAGTCATTTTAACTGTTTTGTTTTAATAACTTTAGTTCTTGGAATTATGTTTTGTTTTGTTAGTTGTATTTAGTTTTTATAATAAAGGAGATAAGTGAAGGCATAATAAGAACTGCCATTTATATGACATTAATGAAGTTAGTCAAATTCAATTGATCAATCTTTGAATTGTAGTTTAATAGAGGTCATTTAGAACTATAAATGCAGTTATGCAAATATGTCTTGGGTTTTACAGGCACTAATAAACATTTAAATGTAGTTATACCTTTTCTGTATAAATACAAAAATTGTAGAGAAATTATTGTACAGATACATAGCATTTTTCTGTTACGTTTTAAAATTGGGATAATTATAGCATTGATTATATTTCCTTGCACTGACAGTCATTAGTGTTGCTTTGGATATATGATTTGGTCTACATTTGGAAATGTAGTTGCAATGTGAAGAAAATGGTTTGTGGTCACAAAAGTGATTTGTAAGCAATTTTCTTTGTAGCTTGATTGCACTTCCATAGTGTTCTACCAATCAGCTGAAGTCTACCACCTGGTTTACTCTTGACTGAGCATATATGATCATCCCATTTCATGCACCAAACTGTGTTTCATCCAGGTATTGGTATGCATTGGTTGATTCCAGCTCTTACTCATTCATGTCATAGTCCGAGGATGTGACATTTTTTTTCATATGTGAAGTGCACAATTTTACATTTCTGCATATCCAAACAAAGTTTCCAATATTTGCCCCACTTTGAAAACTTATCAAGTTTTGAATGAATATTTATGTTGCTTCTTTCAAACAATATTTCATTACAGATAACTGCATCATCTACAAAAATTCTGAGGTAACTATTAGTATTGTCTCCAAGGTCATTAGTATAAAACATGAACAGCAAGGGTCCCAGAAAATTTCCTTGGGGGGTACCTGAAGTTACTTTTACATTTGACAATGACTTCATCTGAAAACACATGCTGTATTCTCTCAAACAAAACATCCTCAATCCAGTCACAAATTTCACTTTATACACCATGTGATTGAACTTTCAGCAAGAAGCATAGGTGTGGTACTGATTCAAATGCTTTTCAGAAATAAAAAAAATACAGCTATCTCACTGCCTTGAACCAAAACGTTCACTATTTCATCTGAGAAAAGTGCCAGTTGGGTGTCACACAATCACTGTTTTTGGAGCCAATGCTGGTTAGTATTGAGTAGGTCATTCTATTCAAGATACCTCATAATCTTTGAACACAAAATTTTTGCCAAGATTTTACAAAAAATCAATGTCCAGGATATTGGAAGGTAGTTTTTTGGCTCACTTCTACTACCCTTCTTATAGCCAGATGTGACCTCTGCCTATTTCCAACAACTGGGCATCGGTTTCTCTTCACAGGATCTATAATAGATTGCAGGTTTAAGAGGACTAACTAAGCCACAAATTCAGTACAGAATGTGGCAGGGATTCCATCAAGCCCTGCAGCTTTGTTTAGTTTCAACAATTTTAGCTGTTGTTCAATACCACTTATACCTAATACTTGTTCCATTCATCTTTTTGTATGCGCGACGATTACACTGGGGCAATTCTCGTGAGTTTTTCCTTTTTAAATTCATATTTGAAAAGTGTTAAGCATTTCAGCTTTTGCTTGCTACCCTCATTTTCAGTTCCTGTTTGAATCTCTAGGGACTGGACACTAACTTTGGTGCTACTAACAACCTTTTCATACAACCCGAATCCCTTTGGGTTTTATGAGATATCATTTGACAATATTCTGTTATGATAGTCAATGGAATCATCATGCATTGGGCTCTTAAATGCATTTCATCAGGCAGCTCTCTGCCTATAGCCCTATGCTTTGTTTTACACTTATTTTGCATTAATCTCTGTTTCTGTAGAAGTTTCTTTACAGTGATTATATACGATGGAATTCCCTCTCCTTATGAACTTTTGTAGAGGGTACATATCTATTCAGCATGTCATCGGCTATTCTGTTAAACTTGGGCAATAGTTTGTCTACACATTCTTGTCCTGTGCTGAGAGATTAAAGTTCCTCATTGAGATTGGACATTACACATTTCTTATCCAGTTTCTTAATGATAGGTTAGTAATTGAAAAATCAATGTGCTAAATTTCTCTTACAACAGTCATTATATGAAAGCTGTGATCCTGTTATCTGGGAAGTATTTACAAATATTTTTCAATAATATTATGTATATATTATATATGTGGAATGGGAGAATTAATTTAGAAATGATGACAATCACACAGGCACATAATCAATTATTATTCACACATCGAACTTGCGAGTGAAATGGGAGGAAATGGGGTGTGATTAATAAAAGCCATTCTGCTCTATGAAGGGTGGGGGATGTGGCATTGACCAAAGAAGCAAAACCTTTATAAGTAAACCTGCTCTATTTTCTGTTTCTAGTAATCATCATCTTTATTTTTTCTTATTTAAAAAGAAGCCACTTGCAATGTAACAATTTAAAAAAGGACCCAACAAATGTTTTAAGTGTTTGAATTATGCCAACACTTTTTTTTAAATCAGCTGTGGCTAATTGTAGAAAACTATACCCTCTCTCACATCCTTTCCTTATATTATGAGAGTGACTTCAGTACTAAGATATTTTAACTGTAATGCTTATTTTACAGCTACTCCTGCTGTCAGATGACTGCAGAAAGATTTTATGGGTGTCAAAGACCTCTTACACAAGCAGTCTCTGGTAGAACTGGACACCAACACATTTGGCCAGAGTCAAGGTGGTGATGCAGATGTTGCAGTGCCTCCTGGACCAGGAATCTACTGAACACTACTGTCCGTGTGACCCTGCCAGCATTGGCGAAAAAGTGCAACAGCTGGAGGTGAGTCCTGAGTGTGGGTTTCTAGTAGGTAGTAACTGGCATGTTAAAGATTGGTGACAGGTGGCTATGCCTTTTTTTAGGTTTGAATACAACAGACAAAATATCCTGCAAGACAAATTTTGTTTTTATATTTCTATATTTACACCTTCTGACAATGTACTGTGTGTGACAAATTGTTTCCAAATAAATGAAATGAAATTAAATGAGATTAGATTCAGCTGTCATTACATGTTAACACTTCCACATAACTTGTGTTAAAAGATTTGTGTTTTTATTACATGTCATAACGGGGATATTGGGTTTGCCATATATCTAAAATGTTATGACTATTATGTAGGAAGAAACCAGATTATTGATAAAATACTTTTTACAATAATGTGTTTCATATAGTAATATTTGTAAGAGGAACAGTTTGGTTTTTATTTATTTACATATTTGACAAATTTCTCATCCAGGGCTTTGCATGACTGTGTTGAATGTTTTCATTAGTAATGAACTGTCTTGAGCAAAACTACTGTATTATTCCACTTCAGTACACTGCCTTTTGGAGCCACACCACCATTCTCAAGACAACTGTAATATTCTTTGGTCATTGAATCTGCTTCAATCTATCATCTAACATAAGTGAATAATACAGTGGTTAGTTTAATGCAAAAAAAATCTTGAATGGAATTATTTATATTCATCTTCAATTTGGTCACAAAATTTTTAGCTTGTGCATCCATAAAAATGATCCGTATTTGCACTTGCACTTGAAATAGTGAAATACACCATTAATCCAAAAAGTACAGAGACCTATTTTATTGCCAGTGAATCAGTACCAACAGTGGAGTATTATGCTGGCAGCTTGAACTAACAACACTGAACAATAGATGTGCATCTGACCAGTCACTTGTAAGTAGAGAGTGTTAAACAGTGGATGGGTGGTCACATCATGCCAGCGTTGTTCTCATCACAAATCACATTTGACCAACATCCCTAAATCATGTGTGTAATATGTTCACCAGAATCTTTTGAAGAAGAGAAAGGTTTGTGCAAAAATTGTCCCGCAAACCTTTTCTCCCAAAAAAAACAATGATGCTTGGACGCTTTTGCGAGTTGATTGAAATGCAAAATGAGGACATTTCTTTTCTCAAAAACATTATGACAAGTGATGAGACATAGTTGTTGTTAGTGGAAAACACTAATTTAGTGCTCAAACAGTTCACACACTAGGAAGACAAAGTACAGTAAAATTAGCAATGCACAAGTGGCCAGTGGAGACCGATGCTCTGGCCTGTGTATTCACTAGTTCCTACAGGGGGCACAGCCGCCAGGCTGCATATGCAACTGGTGTCATATTAGCAGGCCAGGTGGTCTCTAATGGCTGAATCAAACACAAATTTCACATGCAAACTACAAAACAATGCACACACAAAATTGGTAGTTACAGCTCACCTCTTCCGTTCAATGAAGTGAGCACTGTTCTTATGTCAGTTTCTTTTCTGCTCACCGTAAAGTTTGAGATATGAACTGGAGGACATTGTCTGTAACTAATATATGGAAGACCTTCTGTTGCAAAAATATTTGATAAAGCTGAAGTTATTGCGGTGGAGAAGTAGCTGGACAATGCACCACATATGGAAGCACAGAAAGTTAGAAAAGGACCTGAAAAATGTTCACAAATTTGTTCCCATGGCTGCTATGGATCTGTCAACGGTGACAAGGAAGTGCGCAGAGCCTCCTGATGGGTGTCACACTGTTGTTGGGCCATTACAATCTTCACCATTTGCCCATCAATGTCTGGCAAGGAAATATTTCTACATGCTAATGCTTTTGTACATGACACACCCTAGTGGTAACCATGCAATAAACACACAACGTCACAGCGAAGGATGGAGGGCTCTACAACCTGGGAGCAGTGTTCTCTGTAGCTAACATCACCACTCCATCCCAAACAGAAAGATAAATTTGTAATGCAAAATAATTTCTCAAAGTATCGGAAGCATGGCCCAGAGGCTTGTTTGACCGCCATGTTGCACAAAAGAAACAACTTTGCTTAACACGGGATTGATAGCTACCACAGCTGCAAATTTAGTGCTAGTAATAGGGAAAGCATCAACAACATTTTGTTCTTCCATGGCTAAATGAAAACAGAGTAACATTAGCATGTTGCACCATAGGTTGGTAATGTATCTCTATTTGAATTTTGATAGGAAAAGAGCCCAATGCTGAAAGTTATGTGTGGCTTCTTCTGCCAAGAATACCAAAGGGTTAAAAAGAGATACCAGTATTTTGTGGTCTGTAATCAGGTGAAACTAAGAACCGTATAGAAAAATATGAAATAATTTAGGGCATACACAATTTCTGAAGCCTCTTTCTCTGTCTGAGAATAAAACTGTCATGCTTATTGTGCTGAATTTAAAGAGATAGAGGCATATGCAAAGGGTGTTTGGATCTGTTTGCATACTTCTGAGTGAGAATGGTGCCAATTAAAAACTGAGATGTGTCCGTCAGAAACAGAAGTGGCTGGTTCTGCAGGAAAGTGACCAAACAAGTAGGCAACTGCAGCTTAAATTTTAATGTGTGGTCACAAGCTGGGCACTAATGGAAAGGAACATCTTTACATAATAATGCATGGAATAATTGTGCCACAGTAGCAGCATCTTGTACTGATTTTGGGTAGTGCACAATTTTGAATAAAAATTCCTGTAATTCCGTAAGAGATGTGGGGTGTGGCAGTGTGGCAATAGCATCCATATGCTGGTGCCATGGATGAATTCCAGCTCATGACATTTAAAAATCCAAATAAATAATGGATGGTTGGAAAAACCTGTGTCTTGTCCAAATTGCACTTTTATCTTCCAGACTGTAAAACAGAAAATAAAGCATGAAATTCCTGCAAATTTTCCTCTGAAGAGGCACCAGATACTACTATGCTGTCTAAATAGTTGAGACAGTTTGGAACTGATGCAATAAGTGGCTGTAAAATGCATTGGAAACTAGCTGGTGAGGTTGCTATGCCAAAAGGCACAGACTGGTATAGATAAGGGCTAAATGGATTATAGGTAACTAGAAGGTGTTCAGGTTACTTGTCAAGTAGCAGCTGATAGATGTATCTCTGTTTTTGAAAAATAAGACCCCCAATAATTTTGCCAACAGCTTGCCCAGGGTACAGCCGAGGGTAGGTGTCAATGATTGACTGTGCATTAATAGATTTTTTTAGAGTAATTGCAGAGGTGTAATTTACCAGCATGTTTTTCTACCATTGCTAGTGGTGCTTATCATTCACATGAAGGAGGAGAACAAATACCATTGAGGGATTGAAGATGATCTAATTCTGCTTTTTCTTAACTCCATATAGTTACCAGTACCAGGAGGACCCATAAAAAATGAAATTTGATCTGGAACTAAATGCAGTACATCATTGGTGGAGAAGCAATACAGTTTGAAAGTGTCAGCATAAACATTGCCCACAAATAGGGATGTCAATGAACAAACCACAGCCTTGTAAGTCACAGGTGCAGAAAATAGTCCATGACTGGGAATGTATTGTTTGTTATAGCTCACTAGCCTCTGTGGAAGTGGGGTCAGAGAGGGAGGCCCCCCACCTTTCCCTTTCCAGGAGCCCATAGTTCTTTCATGAGCTCATGCGTGGCACATGTGAGGCTCCGAGGTATTGCAGCCCATTCTTCATTCATTCTTCCTTCCTGGGCTGCATTTCCTTCACTTAGCCTCTCCCCCCACATCCTGGCTTTTTCCCCACTGCCTTCACCTGGCTATCCACCACATTCTCTGTGCTGGGGAGCGGACCGAGTGGTCCTTCTCCGCCTCTATCGCGCCTTAGTGTGCTCGAAATTGGATTATGGAAGCATAGTCTACTCCTCTGCTCGGCCGTCTATTCTTCGGCGTCTCGACTCTATCCACCACCGTGGATTACGTTTAGTGTCTGGAGCTTTTTACACCAGCCCTGTGGAAAGCCTTTATGCTGAGACTGCTGAACCTCTGCTGTCCAATCGGCTGGCAGTCCTTCTGAGTCGTTATGCTAGCCATCTGTCTTCCATGCCTGCTAATCCAGCCCATGACCTTTTTTTCGACACCTCCTTTGATGTCGGGTATGCAAGCCGCTCCTCCTCCCTACTACCCCTGGGAGTCTGCTTCCGTCAACTGCTCCATTCTCTCTCCTTCCGCTTTCCTAAAACCTTCTTGACAACTTGGGGTACAGCACCGCCTTGGCTCCATCCCTGGATCAACTTGCTCAGAGACCTATGTCAATTTCCCAAGGATGGTACCCCTACACTTGTCTACCATCGGGCATTTGCTGCTCTATGTGCACAAATGACGGAAGCCACATTTATTTACACCGACGGCTTGAAAACATCATTAGGTGTAGGGAGTGCCTATATTGTTGGCGACACCCCAAATCACTTTCGGCTTCCCGACCAGTGTTTGGTTTATACTGCGGAGCTTTACGCTGTTCTCCAGGCTGTCCACTACATCCGCCGCCATCAGCGGATACAGTACGTAATCTGCTCAGATTCTCTCAGCTCTCTCCTCAGTCTCCAAGCTCTTTACCCTGTGCACCCTCTGGTCCACCGGATTCAGGACTGTCTGCGCTTGCTCCACCTGGGGGGCGTCTCGGTGGCGTTCCGCTGGCTCCTGGGACACGCTGGTATCTGTGGGAATGAGGCAGCCGATATAGCGGCCAAGGCTGCAGTCTCTCTTCCTCGGCCAGCTATTCAGTCTCTTCCGTTTACCGATCTACGGAGCGGTTTATGTCACCAAGTTGCTCATTTATGGCATGCGCATTGATCAACACTTCCCCATAATAAATTGCGGGAAGTGAAAGCCCTTCCTTGCGCTTGGACCTCTTCCTCCCGAACGCATCGTCGGGAGGAGGTAATTTTAGCTAGACTCCGGATAGGGCATTGTCTTTTTAGCCATCGACATCTTTTAAGCGGTGTTCCTCCCCCACTCTGTCCCCACTGCTCTCAGCTGTGGACGGTCAGACACCTTTTAATTGAATGCCCCTATTTTAATCCGTTACGCTCCCATCTACAGCTATCGCCTGATCTATCGTTGATTTTAGCAGATGACACGCGCTCGGCTGACCGCGTTCTACAGTTTATTAGTGACAGTGAAATGACATCAGTCATTTGATTTTTTTTTTTTTTTTTGGGGGGACAACCAACCCCTCTCTCTAGTGGATTTTTAAGCATTCCTTCTGCCTTTAGTTTCTCAAATTTTATGACTTTGTTCCCCTTGCTGCTGATTTTAAATTTCGTTTTTTTCCTGTTTCCTACGTCACGGGCTGGGCGCTAATGACCATAGAAGTTTTGCGCCCTAAAACCACAAACAAAAAAAAAAAAAAAAAAAAACAAAAAAAAAAAAAAAAATTCTCTGTGCTGCTTGAGATTTTGTACCTCTCGCTTGTTACCTTTCATCCTTTTGGGCCCACCCTTAGGATTTGGCCTCCACTTCTAAATTTTCTATCTTTAATGTGTGCCATTTGGGGAAGAACTCCCTCCCTACCATCTATGGCATGGATTCCCCCTCCCCCCTCTTCCTTCCCTGCCATAACCCCCTCCATCATGTAAGATAACAAGCATGTTCAGGCTGTCCAAATGGTGGGGCTGTTATGTACCCATCTGGCTGAGCCCCTCCTGACAACACAGTAAACACGCTATTTATATGTGAGCTGTTCCCTCCATGTGTGTACAAAGGAGTGGTTGCTTGTCGTCCTGGAGCAGTGGAAGTCTCAGCAATTACCGCTGTGCTACAGAGCTGTTGCTGTGGCTGGCGAATGCCCATGGGCAAAACCCCTGATCGGAGTGGGTGGTATTGAGGAAGATGGTTGGCATATGGATATTCTCTAATGGCCATCTCTTTGAGTGGTAGTGTATCATTGAATGCTGGTTCGTATCACCCTGCAGCCTTCCCTTCCTTGGCTACACCCTGGGAAGAGGGCCAGGCTTGCCATCTTGGAATGAAACCCTGGCCCCTCTAACTGACTGTACTAGAAGGGATAGGGACGCATTCACCTCCACAAAGCCATTGTTTTTGTGGAGAATATCGAGGGCAACATAGAGGTGGATTCTGTCAGTAAGATGCAGTTGGACATGCTGTTCATCAAAACTTCTCCTGCTGCCCAGTCTACAGCCCTCCACGATTGTGATCACCCTGGTGACATCCAGGTGTCTATTACCCTTCACCAGTCTCTGAATATGCTCCAGGGAGTGATGTTTCATAGACCTCATCCTACAAAATGATGACGAACTCCAGTCTAATCTGGAGTGACCACACATTTATTTTGTTCAACATTCCCAGGAGGGTCATAAATACAACCACTAAACCACTACAATTGTAGGCCCCTTTATTCTGGCTTTTGAGGGGGTAAGCCTTCATAGATGGTCAAGATTGTGTGTTACCAATGTGACATGAAGCCGTGCATTCCTCCACCTGTAAGGTGCTTGTGGCACTTATGTTTTGATCCGAAGTGTTCCTGGTGTATGGCGGACCCTGTGTGTGAAGACTGTGGCCACACATGCCGTGTGGGAAGCCCCTGTATTCCACTACCTAAGTGGGCAAACTGTCATGACTGTCACTCTCCACTCTCACAAGATCACTCATTTTATAAAAAAGAAAAGGAGATAGAGTTAAAATCCATTGGATTTTCTATCTTATATTGATTTTCACCAAAAATATTACCTAACACAACCTACTGTCAATTTCTTCTTTCATCTGTTGCGTCCTTTCCCCCTTCCAACTGTATCTTTACTCTATACCCATCCACTTCTCATTTCCTCTTCCCTTGTAGTTGCCACACCCACCCTTCTGGGTGTTGTTCAACCTTCCTGGCCATATCCTATGGGGTGCTGCATATACTGATTCATTGGTCCTTGCAGAACACCTCGGAACACACTTTGCAACAGCTTCAGTGTCCTCTTCCTATCTTGCTACCTTCCTCTGCCAGAAACACTGAGTTGAAGAAACCCACTTCTGTTCATCCCCCACTGAGCAGAATCCTATAATGAACCTTTCACTGAATGGCAATTCCAGCAAGCTTTTACCTCTTCACAACATGGCACCATGCTCAGATTCTAACCACAACCAGATTATCCAACACTTGGGTATTACCCATAGGCATCATCTACTCAGGGTCTTCAACTGTATTTGGCTTGTGGGTGCCATCCCTTCACAATCTGCCATCCACCTGGCCTCTGCATGGGCTCTCCCCCACAGTTTCCAGTTTTCTCCCTACGAAATGCTCGTCACGAATTTTTGCTGCTTACCCTCAGCACCAATTGATCAAAGACTTTATTTAGGCAACCGAAGCCTCAATGCTATAGCACAGTCCTGTTTCTTTGGTCTTACTTTTGATAAAAAGCTGGCATGGATGCCCCATATTCTCCACCTGAAGACACCCTGCATGTGGAAGCTTAATGCTATCTGCCCCTGGCCACACCTCTTGGGATGCAGATCAAGCTTCTCTTCTCCATCTTTACTATGCTCAGGTTTTGTCCACACTAGATTATGGCTGTCAGGTTTATGACTCAGTGGTTCCTTCCACTCTGAAACTACTTGACCCTCTTAATTGTTATGGGGTTCATCTGGCTTTATGTGTGTTTTGCGCTAGTCTTGTCAACAATCACCCTGCAGAAGCAGGGATTCCCTCTCTATATGTATGACCGAGCCAACTCCTGGTTTCTTATGCAACAGCCATTTGGTGATACCCTGATGATCCCTTGTACCCCATCTTCTTTGCAAATGAGGTATGTCTCCCTCCTGCTACCCACCATAGGGTGGGATTGCTGGTTGGAGTGCATCTCACTTCCTTCTGTCCGGATTTTCATCTCTACTCACTGGAAATGGCCTTGTGTATTTCCTCCTCCCCCTTCCCGCCCAGCCCAATTTGATGGACCCTCGAATGGTTCAAATGGCTCTGAGCAATATGAGACTTAACATCTGAGGTCATCAGTCCACTACAACTTAGAAATACTTAAACTTAATTAACCTAAGGACATCACACACATCCATGCCTGAGGCAGGATTCGAACCTGTGACTGTAGCGGTCACGCGGTTCCAGACTGAAGTGCCTAGAACTGCTTGGCCACACCGGCTGGTGATGGAGCCTTGACCACAGATGCAGACTGACCTATTTGACGGTCCTAGGATCTCCGTCTGCCCTATGATATTCTGGAATCTTGTACATTCTGTCCTTGAAGAGTTCCCGGATGCTATCATCTTCAACAATGATAGTTCTAAAATGGTAAATTTGTGGGGGGGGGGGGGGGGGGGTGTATGCTTTTGTCTCCTATTGCACAAATCACCATTTACTGCTGGTATTACGTAGTGTGTTCACATCAGAGTTGCTTGCCATTTTCAGGGCCCTCCATTTTGTTTTTTAGGCCTCCCTCCATAGTGTTTTAATATATCTGGCTCAATATGCAGCTTGCAACCCATTAACTGATGCTGCCCTCGTCCCCCTTTGGTCTCTGCCATCTATGACCACCTCTCTGCCCTTTCCTGTGCTCCTGCTCTGTTGTCTTTCGCTGGGCCCCAAATCATGTGGGCATCCCCAGGAATGAACAGGCTAACAATTTGGCTGGTGACACAGATACTCAGCACCATTTGCTTTCATGATTTTAGGTGCAGCTATGCTAATCTAATCTAGGTAAACATCAAACATCTTTTCCCAAAAGTGAAATGACATATGGTGCTCGATGCTCTCTGTAATAAACTACACACAAACAAGGAGATTACTGCAGTTTCGTACTCTTCCTTCAACTCATCTTGGAAGGAGTCCACTGTCTTATGATACCTGCACATTGGTCATACTGGGCTCATCCACTGTTTTCTATTGCATAATCAGCCACCCCACAATGTGCTCATGGAGCCAGAATGCCAGTATCCCATATATTGGTGGAATGTCCCCTCTGTCTTATGCAAGTAACTTTTGAATTATGGAACTGATGACCTTGCCGTTTAGTTCCATAACTTTGCCTCGGTCAATTCTCAGACCTACTTGGATTTGGATTCTCCCTCTCTGTTTGACTGATTGATTAATAATGCTTCTGCACCCATGTCGACCTGAATTCCCAGTGGTTTGTTAATGCATTCTCATAAGTCATTGGCTAGTTGCAAACATTGTGTTCTACCATCTGGCACCTAGAGTACTGTTCTTGCTACATCTCGCTCCATGAAGGACATAGCCATGCAGACATGCCACCTCAATTTCAGCTATGAGGTTGTGAAACCGACTAGTGTTATGGTAGCAATGCCGTCCTTCCATCCAGCTGCGCAGCAAACCATCAAACTCGCGTGTCACAAAGTGAAATTACCAGCTATACAACTGGCAAGTTGGAAAGGGCAGAACGAATACTCCTGTGAAGACTTCCTATGTCCCTCCAGCCAACCAACACCTGAGTCTTTCTCTGCTAACTGCAAAGGCTTGAAGAAGTCCAACGAAGGCAAATAGTCTGTTTCTCTGCTGACTGAATAGCCTCCTCAGCGGTGTCACCAGGTGATACCTTTGCTTGACCAGCCTCTGTGTTGCTGGTGTGGAATACCAACCATTTTTCTACATTGGAATTAGCAGGCCGACAGCATAAGAAAGCCAATACTTATGTGGAGCAGGATCCTCCTGCCTCTGTGCCCTGTAGCAGCCAGTCTTCGTCAGCTGGCCCTCGAGAGCCGCTGAAGTGACACCTCTTCATTTTTTCCTCATCCTGACTCTTCTCTGATGGAACATTCACGGCCTTTCATACAACAAAGAGGATTTACAGTTGCTTATAGAACTACAGCGTCCACATGAGCTCTTCTTCAGGAAACGAAATTGCATTCACATGAGTCCTTTGAGTTTTTGCATTTCTTTTGAGTCTGTTTTGACCCCCCACCTCCGAAAACAGCATTTCATCTCATGGAGGAGTGATGCTGCTCATATGGCATGACGTTCATAGTTAACCCATCTCCCTGACTACCCACCTTTGAGCTGTTGCAGTTTGCCTCTTCCTTTTTCACTTGACCTCTTCCCTTTGTACCATTTATATCCTGCCATCATTCAGTGTCACCCGGGCTGACCTCCTGCAGCTTACTGGACATTTCTTCTGCTTGGTGACTAATGTACAACATCTCCTTTGGGGTTCTCCCAGAACCCGTCGGAGAGGTGCCCTCTTTGGTGACCTTAATTAACTTAATCTCTTCTGCCTTAACACAGGAGCACTGAGGTTCCTTTCTGACTCCTCAAACACCTATTCCCATTTGGACCTATCCTACTGCACTGCCCAGCTTGCCGATCATCTCAAGTGGTCTGTTCTTTCTGGCACCTACTTGAGCGACCATTTCCCTTGTGCTATCCATTTGGTCACTCCTACCCCACCTGCGTGCACATCCAAATGACAGCTTGCTAAGGCTGATAGGTGGCTTTTCTCCTCCACGGCGACCTTTGATGAACAAAATTTCAAAAATTGAGATGACCAGATGGAATGTCTTAAAAAGGTCATCGTTACTGCTACTTAACGTTCCAGTCCCTACATGTCCTCCTTACCATGCAGTGTCCCTGTCCCTTGGTGGACTGATGCATGCCATGACACAATTTGCATGCAAAGATGTGCTCTCTATATTTCTTATGGTGATCCTATGATGGCAAACTGCATTTATTACAAACAAATGCTTGCACAATGTTTTGTTCCTCGTAATAGGAAAAATGGTAGCTGGATTTCATTCACTTCTTCTTTTAACAGCTCCACCTGCTGCTCTGTCACATGGGCTGACCCCTGATGGCTATTTGGAACCAATATCTATTCCCCAATATCCACTCTGACAGTAGCATACGATGTTATCTTGGAACCTATTGCTATCTCCAATACCTTGGGCCGCCATTTTTCGGAAATTTTGAGCTCTTCCTCATATCACACTGCCTGCTCAATTGGAAATGAGAGGAGGAGGCTTGGACAATACCCTTCCCTTCTCCAAATTGTGAGTGCTACAATGCTGCCTTTACTATGAGGGAGATAGATCATGCTCTCCGTTCATCCTGATCCTCCACCCCAGGGCCAGACTCCGTTCATATTCAGATGTTGAGGCATCTTTCTTTTGAGGGCAAACACTTTCTGATTAATATGTACAACTCCAGCTATGCAGAGGGAGCATTTCCCTGAAACTGGCGTGAAGCCACTGTCATAACCATACCTAAGTCTGGTAAGAACAAACACCTTCCTTATAGCTACTGCCCCATCTCTCTCATCAGCCCTATTTGCAAAGTGATGGAATGTATGATTCATGCCCAGCTTGTATGATGGCTCGAGTCTCACAATCTATTAACCATTGTACAGTGTGGATTTTGCGTGCGTCATTCTTCAGTTCACCATCTCAACACTTTGTCCACACATGTCATGAATGGCTTTCTGTGGAAATCCTCAACTGTAGCCTTGTTTCTTGATTTGGAGAAGGCCCGCAACACCCACTGGAGGACTGGTATCCTCCGTAAGGTCTACACTTGGTTCCATCCTGAGCATTGTCCTCTTTGCAATTGCCATTAACCTTATAATGGTCTGCCTCCCACCAAGCATCTCCACTTCCCTTTTAATTGAGGATTTCTCCATGTATTGCAGGTCTCCATGGGCCTGTCTCATTGAGTGGTGTCTTCAGTGATGTTTCGATTGTCTTTAGTCAGGGAGCATCGTTAATGGCTTTCTTTTTTCACTGACAAAACCCTTCGTATGAATTTTTGGTGGCACAGTTTGTTTCTCCCACGATCTTTACATCTGGCGCCAGTTCTCTTCCATTCATTGAAACTACAAATGTCCCGGGGCCCATGCTCGATAGGAAATGCTCTTGTTCCTCTCACGCATCTTACCTGGCAGTCCCCTGTATGCAGTCCTTCAATGTCCTACGTGTCATCGATGGTTCTTGCTGGAGTGCAGATCAAACCACACTCTCCTGCTTGCACCGGTCACTTGTCTGTTCGAAATTAGGCTATGGGTACTTCGTTTTTGCATCTGCACACCTATCCCTCTTATGCCATCTCAACACTATCCACCATCATGACATGCATTTGGTCACCAGCCCCTTTTACACTAGCCCATTTGAGTGTCTCTATGCAGGAGCTGCTTAACTACCATTTTCTTACCACCTTGACTTTGTCCTCAGCAGGTATGCATGCAGTTTGTCTTATATGCATTGCCACCCATCCTGTGCCACCTTCTTCAATGACTCCTTTGATTGCCAGTATGGGGCACGTCCCTCTTCTGTTACCTCGTTTTTGGCTTTTGCTCCTAAAGACCCTACTCCATTCTGGCTGTATTCCATTCAGTTTCACAAACTTCACACAGAATTTCACGATAGCACCTTTGCTTGCACTGGTGGTTCTTGGACTGACCATGGCATTGGGTGTGCCTCTATCATGGGTGCTGATGTTTCTCGCTATCGGATTCCAGAACACAGGTCAATATTTACAGGAGTGTTCCTCACCCTGTATCAGGCTGTGGAGTACATCCAGCAACACTGGCTTTTTAATTGTGTCCTGTGCTCAGACTTGCACAGCACACAGTGGCTTCAAAGGTGCTGAGAATCACCCATCCCTCGATGCAGCAGGTACAGGAAAACTGTCAGTTGCTCACTCTTGATGGAGGGACTGTGATGTTTGTGGTTTCCTGGCCATGTCCATCTGTCTGGAAACGAGGCTGCTGACACTGCTGCCAAGGCTGCAGTCCTTGTACCCCGGCCCACTTACATTCCATCCGATGATCTATCTGTTTCAGCCTGTCAGGAGGTGGTGCCACTTTGGCATCGCCACAGGCCCTCCCTCCATGGGAATAAGCTCCAGATTATTGATCCCATTGTCCCCAAGTTGTTAAAACTTCAGCTTTGTGATGGAATGCCCATTTTTTAACTATTTAGGTTCCCACTTGGATTTGTACTAATTGCAGCAATATGGCGAAGGCCATTTAATTTTTAGTTCTTTACCTCCATTTCTCTATGGTGTATTTTATAATTCTTTCTCCGTGTCCCTGTTTTTAGCTGTCTTCTCTTACATTGATTGGGACTGATGTGTATTCATTTATTAACCCCTCCCTGTCTTCATGTTCTATAGTTTTGCCGGCCGAAGTGGCCGTGCGGTTAAAGGCGCTGCAGTCTGGAACCGCAAGACCGCTACGGTCGCAGGTTCGAATCCTGCCTCGGGCATGGATGTTTGTGATGTCCTTAGGTTAGTTAGGTTTAACTAGTTCTAAGTTCTATGGGACTAATGACCTCAGCAGTTGAGTCCCATAGTGCTCAGAGCCATTTGAACCATTTCTATAGTTTTGAGATGGGCACATATGTCCCTAGATGCTTTTGCATGCTAAAACGAAACAAACAGTGCACACATTTGAATTTGTTAGATTTTACATTGGGTTGCAGTGTGCAGGTCAAGCAAGTCTCCCAGTGTAGAGGAGTAATACAGGAGAAGAATGTTCTGTAAAAAGTGTTTATTTTCACTGTATTAGTTAGCTTTCCTATCTGAGAAGGAATTGTGGGGTGCACACACACACACACACACACACACGTGTGCCGTTTGGTGGCCCAAAGAAATCGCATACCATGTCCAGTGTTCCTAGTGAATTCCTGATAAGTGAAATGTTTCATGTATTGGCGATCACCAATCTGAAACGATGAACTGCACAATGAGAATATCCCGCTATTGCATAGTCCTGATATATGAATGCATGAGCCCCACAGGCTTTCCTCCACATGCATGCAGTATTGTCGTAGCCCTGTCCTCAGGAAATTATTACCAATTTTTCAATTACACATCGAGCTAGTCCTTAGCCAGTCACATCAACCACTGGAATAAATTACAGGAAATCTTCATTAATATCAAGATCCAAGGAATAGATACAGAGAGATAGTTGCTCTATTCTAGCAATTTCAGCAGTTTGATCTGCAAGAATATTGCAACATTTGGCATCATTGGTTATTGATGCAACAGCTGATCAGATTTTGGATTGGGGTCCTTAATGTAATTCTTTTCATATATACCAGTTCCTTTCAAAACTTACTTGTAGGTTTTCATCACCTTTCACAAAATATTTTGTAATTTCGAGAAAATTATTCATCTTGTCGTCTTGTTTGTCAACTTTGGTAGTCCCAAAGCCTCTGTGTCCCAATCATACCATTTCCTGATATACACAAAGAATCATTGCTTGATGATAAGGACTGTACATGTTGTATCCCTTTCCATCTGCTCCACAAGGCCTTGGTCCAGGCAATGTTTCATATTGTTTGTCATGTTCACCATCATGTGAATAAGTCACATTCAATTACAAAGGCTTGTGATAAGTGTTGGTTGTATGTATGTTGAAATATTAGAGTGTATGCGTTCACTCTGAGAACATGGAAGAGACCAGGGCTGGAACATTTTGATGACTACCTTTTGCATAACTAGCAGAAAGCAGCATAATCATTTTTGGAACAGTATACCAACCAAAGATATTTCTTCATCCAACTTAGACTAAACATTCAACATTGACCACTTTGCAAACTGAGGGGAAATTTATAAGTTGTGTTGGGCACAAAATTTTTTGGAAATATTGTAGCGTGATGCGCTCATCGACTTTTTCATTATTTGATAGTAAACAATCACTTGTGTTGTACTTGCAGCCATGTAGAAAGTTGTCAGAGGTTGATGTGTCAGTTAAAGGTGTTGATTTTGTATCAGGACCCAACAAAGGTGATTCTGAATTAGCATTAAAGCTTCTATTGCTTTAAAACAACATTTGTAGCAACTGTGGTGGATCATCCATTATCCAAACCTGAGAGGAAAGAGTTTGTTCTAGTTATAGAGATTTTGAGAAGTACTTAAAATATCATCAGTGAAAGAGTCAGCAACTGAAATTGTGTGTAACAGAGCAAAAGCTGAAATACTTAACACTGTTTTTAAATGTTTTGTTACAAAGGAAAAACCATGAGTATTGTCCTCATTTAAACCTCATACTGCTGAAACAATGAGTGATATTGTTATTAAAAGTCCAATTGGTTTTAAAAAAGCTTAAATCATTGAAATTGAACGAAGCTCCAGGAACTAGTGGAATCCCTATCATATTCTATACTGAATTTTTGGTTGAGTTAGCCCCTTTTTCTAACTACAGGGTGAGTCACAAATAAGGAAAAATATGTCTAGGACCGCATGCTACTATGCATAACATGTGACACATCATTGTAAATTTTGTTCTCCTTGATGTGTTGTGTATGTAAAGCAAAAACACATGTTAATCATTGAATGAGATACCGACGAGCCTCACGATCATGACATGTCATTCACCCATAGATACAACACATGACACACCATTGAGCTGATGTGTATCTGTAAGTGTTTGAAAGATATGAGAGAGAGAAAATCCCATCCCAATGTATCTGAAATTGTATCAGAACTTGGGAATCACACATTGCAGGTTGTAATGGAGTGTACAGTCGCATGTTAGGGAATGTGTGCCCTGTAAGCAGAAAGAGTGGTCAACGGTGGAAGTAAAACCGCAGCATGCACGATGTATTTACAACACCTCTGCAATGGTCACTCTGCTGGATACTCGCCATGTCAACAGTTGCTACCAGCCGCATCGCAGTGTTACTACAGTACCGTGGCAAGTTTCACAAATGAGGAATACGCCGATGTCCACCTCACCTACAGGCTTGCAGATGGAAGAGCTGATGTTGCAAGGCAACTGTATCCCAAGAGGATTCCTAGCCGGCACCTTCCATCCACAAAATCGTTTTACTCTGTGGACAGGCGCTTGAGGGAGTATGGTGCTTGTGTAGCACTTCCAGGACGATGTGGCCATGACCGACAGTTGATGTACATTGCGGATGATGAAGGAAAAGTGTTACAAACCATTGCGGAGGGTTAACAATAAGCACCAGGTCTATAGCCACTGTGGTTGGCATGTCACAATCTACAGTACTCCATAGAAACCAGTACCATCCCTTTCACATGCAGAAGGTACAGGCATTATTGCTAGATGACTACCAGAGGAGGCTGGACTTCTGCAACTTTATCCTACGGTGTCAGATCTACAATCAGCATTTTTCACATACAATACTGTTCACCGACAAAGCCTATTTCATGAAGGAGGGTATAGTGAATTCGCATAATTGGCACCAGTGGGTGGAAGAAAACCCCCACAGCACAGTGATACGAGGCTACCAACAACAATGTGGTGTCAATATCCGGTGTGGTATTATTGATCACCATCTCGTAGGGCAACATGTGCTACCACAAAGGCTTACAGGGGAGCGGTATCTGCATTTCCTAGATGTTACAATTCCCAGAATTGTTGGAAGACGTTAGTTTGGTCTTTCATGTGAACCTGTGGTCCTGTGGTACATGCGTGATGGTGCGCTCGCTCACCTGCACAGTACCTTCCCTTCAAAATGGGTGGCTTGTGGAGGCCCTTTAGCATGACCAGCAAGATTGCCAGACCTGAATCCACTGGATTTATTTTTGTGGGGCCATCTGAAATCTGTGATTCATGAAGGAGAGGTTGTTGATGTCAACACCCTTCAACCCAGAATAAAACATGCCTGTGATATTATGCAAAGAGATACAGACATGTTGGATCATGTTCAGCAATCCTTCCTGCAAATAGTTCAACTTTGCCACACACGTCGTGGCTGTCATTTTGAACAGTACTTATAAACCGGCACTGCAGCTTCTGGTCGTGTGTTTCTATGTTAGTTTTGATTTGTACAGCTGTATTGTATTCGTTTGTGTGAACTGCCACATACCTATGTAGTAGTATTTTGTATTCTGCATCTATGTACTCTTTTCTTAAAACTAAGTCTGGACACAAAAACCAAATTATAAAACATGCATGTACAGTAGTGCAGCCCCTCCTCATGTTCGTTTCCCTGTGCCAACTAGCCATGATACATAGTACCGGCCAGCGTAACTGGTATGAGATAGATGTGGGTGCTATCGTTGCTCGCAATGTCATGTACACTGTTGCTTGACGCTGATGCCTTGCCTTCTCGTGAGTGGCTAAACTACCTACAACACTCGCATAGCCAATGTCGGCACACAGTAACACCCAAATGTCCACTTCGTATTTCCACATTTTTACCATTCAATTGCATTGTCATTTATTGACGTAGGAACATGGGAGCTCAGTGTGTGACAATTTGCACAACATATTTGTCCTCATTTATGACTCACCCTGTATATTTTATCATAGATCTCTTGAACAAAAACACATGCCCAGTTCTTGAAAAAAGGCACAGGTCACACCCATCTACAAGGAGTATAGTAGAAGTGATCCACAAAGCTACCATGCAGTATCCTTCATACTGACTTGTGCAATCTTAGAGCATATTCTGAGATCAAACATAGTAAGGTATCTTGAACAGAATGACCTTCTCAATTGCAATTATCGTGGTTTCTGAAAACACTGGTGAATTGTAATTCAACTTGCATTTTTCTCACATGACATCCTGAAAGCTTTGGATCAAGGTAGTCAGGAATACATAATGTTTCTTCATTTCTGGAAAGCACTTGACTCGGTACCTTACTTACACTTTTTTGTCAAAAGTGCAATCATATGGTGTATTAAGTGAAGTTTGTGAATTGATTGAGGACTTTTTGGTAGGGAGGAGGCAGCATGCTATTGTGGATGGAGAGTTATCATCGTAGGTAGAAGTAACTTCGTGTGCTCCCCAGGGAAATGTGTTGGTACTCTTGCTGTTCATGTTGTATAGAAATGACTTTATAGACAATATTAATAGTAACTTCAGACTTTATGCAGATGATATGATTATCTATAATGCAGTACTATCTGATGGAAGTTGCATAAATATTGTACATCTTGATAAGATTTCAAAATGGTGCAAAGATTGGCTACTGGTTTTATATGTTAAGAAATGTGAAGTTTTGCACGTCACAAAATGAAAAACCAGTAGAATCTCATGACTATAATATCAGTGAGTCACAGTTGGAATCAACCAACCCAAAGAAATACCCATGTGTAACACTTTGTAGAGATATGAAGTGAAATGATCACATTAGTTCAGCTCTGGGTAAAGTGGGTGGTAGAATTGAGTGTATTGATAGAATACAGGGGAAGTGCAGTCAATCTTTGTATGGTAATATACTGTATCCACACCCTCCACCTAGCAGTTTCCACCCCCTCCTTCCCATTTTCAAGTCCAACCTTGTTTATTTGCAGCCAACTGCTGTATACTAACAAATGCTGTGGCAAAAAGCTTTGTGTGACATTTAATTGTACCTGTCTTCAACTTGACGGGCCTTTTTTATGATATGCAGCAATCTGTCTTTCTTTACATTGTTTATACAACTGGAAACATGTACTGTTACTACATACCAGAGCGCGTCATTTAAATAAATGAACTTGAATGCCTTAAAAAAGAAAATAAACTCTGATTACTGTTAATCAATCACAACTTATGACCAAGCCATTTATAGGCAATTACTTGTTGAGCAGAGATACATTTGGAAATAGGCTGTCATTGACATATTATACCAGGATAACTCAATTCTTCACACATTGTAGCAGAGGTGTTGGTAATTCTTATTTTCTGCCTGTAGTATGAAGATGTTGACTGCAGGTGTAAAAAAAAAAGTAAAAAAAAAATCTGAGCTTCTTGTCATGAAGTCCGAACTACTAATTTCCCTATGAACTTTTTATGTATATAGTTCTGCCTTCAGTTGATCTCTGCTTCTAATGATTCTTTCTCTATTAAATTTTTGTAATGCTACAGGGATTTTGTACAGCTTACTGAAACTGAGATTACAAATAATAGTGTTCACACAGATTTCCTGTAGACAAGATTGCTACTGACTGACCCAGGTGTACTCTTTAAAGTTTCACTAAGTTGTGATACACGTGAAATTGGTTCTACACATTTCCTCTATAACAACTTTGTTAATATCTGTTAGTTGTATGTTCTTCTTTGACAACAGGTTTGACCTTAATATAAGTTTTATTTACAATTTTATCTAATACAGTTTTGTTCCTTTCAGTTCATTCCTAACTTTTTCATAATGGGAATTTATTGTATCTTTTGATTTTTCTATAGTAGCGTCATGACTAGATTTAGTTGTGTATCTCAAAATATCATTGACAGATTTTATTGTAGATGTGAAGTGGTCATGACTGGAATTAACTGCAGTTCTCAAAGAGTTGTACCTCACATTAATTGTATTGCTTCAAGAATTATAACTGTAATCTATAGTATTTTCTTAATTTAGCATTTTAGACATGAAAGTGTCATGGCTGGAACTGCTGACTGCAAATCTTTCATTTTGGCTGACAATTCATTCACCAAATCTGGTTCTTCTTAATTTTTTGACATTTTGATTACGTAAATACTCATTTTGAAACAGAAAAATGTGAAACTGGATGTTGTACTTATCTTTGTCCTTGCTTCATCCCATTGTTTCGCAGTCCTTTGCCAGTTTAATTACCTTTCTTCATTTGACCACTCTTGAAGATAATTCACACATTTTGTTTCTAGGTCCAGTATTTTTATCTTCCTTTTTGCTGTGGTATTTAACATGTAAACAATATTTTTAATTTATGAAAGTCATAAATAATATCAGTACTTTGTCTGCCACAAAGGATGCCAGTCCGAGCCCATGGGTTCGATAAGGAAACTAGAAAACTGTTTGTTAAGTCTGTTTGTTGTAGAATATCAACAGTGAGACAATACTCATCTTTCCCCTTCAATGCCACAGTTGCAGTTGTTTTTGTGGTACCTCATTTCCTTAAAAAAATTGGGGTATGGTCTTACTGATAGTAGTCCTGGATTTCGTGAAAGTTTAACATCATCACATTACCCACCTCCTTGCTGTGCAAGGAGCGATTACTTACAAAGACTAATTCAAGCAAAAATAAAACTTGACTATATGTGTATGATGGGAGAGACTGGCTGGGCACTAGTCTCTAACAATCGAGGATGATACAGCCATATACCAGGAGCAGTTTTGGGTGATGTAATCACAATTCCATGCTGGTATGTTTCTCTATTAAACTGCAAGTGGGGGATGATAGGGTAATGTAAGAAGTAGGGGCATAGTGTAAGAAGTTGGGGGAATTCAGTGCAGGAAAATTTTATTACGGAAGAAACACCGAAAACATCTCGGGATCCGACGGTCGTCACTCCGCCCGTTAACACCGAACGTTAATGTCGCTGGGGGATATACAACTTTATGTCCTTAATGTTGTACTTTCCTGTCTCTGATTCCATTACAGGATCAAATAAAAATGTTTCAGGATGTACTATTGTTTGAACTCGGTAGGGTCCCTCATATTTTTAGAAAAACTTGTGTCTCTTTCCTCAGGGCAGAGCTCTGAAGGTGCTGTTTTACGAGAACTAGTTCATCGACCTTGTAGTGAGGTTTGATAGTCTTCTCATTACGTCTAATCACTCATTGTTGCGCCTTTTCAACTAAATTTTTAGAACCCATTTCCTGTTTAAGTTCGTAATCTTCAGTAGGCTTTTCAGGCCAAATGAAACATTTAATAAGAGGTTCTCCTGTAAAGGGTTTGCCTATTACTTCTAAAGGTGTTAACCCTGTTCATAAATGTGGTAGTATATTTAAAATAAGTTTAAAGTCTTTGATCTTTGTTGCCCATAAGGTATGTTTTTTTCATGGCAGTAGGTGTGGCATAATTTCACAAAATTTTTCATTACCTGTTCACACAAATTTGGGGACAGGTTATAGTTGGATATTAACACTTCACAAATACCTTCCCATGCTAAAAATTCTTTAAAATCATTACTAACAAATTGTGGTCCATTATTGGAGAGAAACAGTAGGGTTTTCCTACCTCCAGAAAGTATTGTAGCAAGCAGTGTATAACTGTTTGTTGACCAACACTCTACGAAGACTAAAATGTATGACATTCCTCCCTTTCCTTTCAGAATAGGTACTAGGAAATCTGCTGCTGTAAGTTTGTGTATAGACTTTGGAATGATTGGATACACATGAGTGAGTGTTCCTCTCTTTCACCTTCTGAAAGGCTTCACAAGGCCAAATTAATGATGCTACTTTATGTCCTAGCCTTTTAAAGTAACAGAACTTATTCATACGAGCTATACATTTCTTTATTCTAAAGTGTCCATTCCATGTACGAACATACCACACAATTTCATCTTCCATTAACTTCAGAATGCATAAAAGCCATTGTTGCAATCTTATACTATCCCACCAAAATAAAATATGACCCATAATTTTCCATTTCTCTGCTTGCTTAGGAGGCAAGGGATTCCTAATACATGTAGCAAACATCTTGGTAAAAATAGGGATCATGTTCTTTATGCCATCTTTTGTATCCTGGTGTGTGGATACTCTACTGTCAGAAAATTAATTGCAAAAATTACACCAGATCACTTTTAACTCTTCCATGTCTATATGTAACCTAGACAAAGTGTCTGGTACAATATTCTCCAAACCTTTTACATACTGTGTTCTAATGTCATATTCTTGTAGGAACAACATCCATCACATTAATCTAGTATGTAACAAATGACTATTCATCAAAAAAGATAGAGCGTGATGATATGCGTAAATATGGATTTCTGCCCCCATACTAGTGTTTGGAATTTTTGGATACTCCATATTAATGCTAATAGTTTTTCAGTAGCTTTGTAGTTTACATCATATTTATTAAGACTATGGGTAGCAAAAGCTATAGATATGTGATTTACACTATCTAGACCCCACTCTTCTTGGAATAGTTCTGCCGTGATCCCATTAACAGATGCATGGGTTGCAATTTTAAAAGGTTCACCCAGACTCGGATTATGCAATATGGGTGCTTCTACTAATGCTCTTTTTACATTTACAAATGCATTATTTGCCTCTAGATCCCTAACCAATGGTATTTTCTTTCGTAACAAATGTAAAACTCTTGTGTCATTTAGTTCTTGTCTCCTAATATAATGTCTATAGTACCCAGCCATTCTGATAAATCCCTTCAGTTGCCTCACGTTTTTAGGGGTGGACATTCTTCAGGAGCTTTTATGCACCCAGGATCTGGTCTAATCCCCTGTACCCCTACGAGATGCCCTACGAACTTTAACTCTTGCCTCTCAACATGTGACTTAGACAGTTTCACTGTAATAACCTTTTCTTTAAATTTTTTCAGTGATAGGCGATGTTCTTCCCAGTTAGCTGAGATTAGGAGAATATAATCGACATATATTATTAAATATTATATATAAAAACAAAGATGACGTGACTTACCGAACAAAAGCGCTGGCAGGTCGATAGACACACAAACAAACACAAACACACACACAAAATTCAAGCTTTCGCAACAAACTGTTGCCTCATCAGGAAAGAGGGAAGGAGAGGGGAAGACGAAAGGAAGTGGGTTTTAAGGGAGAGGGTAAGGAGTCATTCCAATCCCGGGAGCGGAAAGACTTACCTTAGGGGGAAAAAAGGACAGGTATACACTCGCACACACGCACATATCCATCCACACATACAGACACAAGCAGACATACTGCGGAGCCTTACGCTGTTCACCAGGCTGTCCACTACATCCGCCGCCATCAGCAGATACAGTATGTTATCTGTTCAGATTCTCTCAGCTCTCTCCTCAGTCTCCAAGCTCTTTACCCTGTCCACCCTCTGGTCCACCGGATTCAGGACTGTCTGCGCTTCCTCCACCTGGGGGGCGTCTCGGTGGCATTCCTCTGGCTCTCGGGACACGTTGGTATCTGTGGAAATGAGGCTGCCGATATAGTGGCCAAGGCTGCAGTCTCTCCTCTTCGGCCAGCTATTCAATCGATTCCCTTTGCCATTCTACGGAGCGTTTTATGTCGTCGTGTTGTTGTTTTATGGCACACACATTGGTCGACACTTCCGCATAATAAATTGTGGGACGTGAAAGCTCTTCCCTGTGCTTGGACTTCCTCCCGAACGAGTCATCGGGTGGAGGTAATTGTAACTAGACTCCGGATAGGGCACTGTCTTTTTAGCCATCGACATCTTTTAAGCGGCAATCCTCCCCCACTCTGTCCCCACTGCTCTGAGCTGTGGACGGTAAGACACCTTTTAATTGAGTACCCCTATTTTACTCCGTTACGCGCCCGTCTACAGCTATCGCCTGATATATCGTCGATTTTAGCAGATGACACGCGCTCGGCCGATCGCGTTTTCGAGTTTATTAGTGACAGTGAAATGACGTCAGTCATTTGAAGCTTTTCTTGGGGACAACCAACCCCTTTCTGTAGTGGATTTTTAAGCCTTCCTTCTGCTTTTAGTTTCTCCAATTTTTTGAGTTTCGTTCCCATTGCTGCTGGTTTCCATTTTCCGTTTTTACTGTATCCTAAGTCACGGATCGGGCGCTAATGACCATAGCAGTTTTGCGCCCTAAAACCAAAACAAAAACAAAAAAAATACTGACCTACACTGAGGCTAAGAGAGAATTTGAACGCTTGCATCCTGTGCATATGACATCATCTTACCCTGCTGCTACAACAGTTCTGCAACCATTAACTCCGCAAACCTAGGTCACCTCTTAGAGCTGGAAGACTACACCTGCACCCTTGATGGTGGGGCTTTTAAGCCAGAGAAGTGTAAGTCTTCTTTGGCTTTTCTCACTAGGAATGGGTCTCTTGGGTCACTCTGTTCCCAGGTTTCTTATAGTGGGGAAGATGACACCTGCCAGTGGCTGAAGAGCCCAAAAGGAGCTGGTCATAGGGCTTCACGCTCATCCTCAGTCCCGGAGACTGAGTCAGGGAAACCCAAGGAGCAGTGAGAGAAGTCCAAAAAGAAAACCCCTAAGACCAAGGAAACTGTGGTGGCAGCCACAAACTCTGTGGCTGAGGATGGGGTGGAGATTTTGGCGTCTCCCGAGGACCTATATCTTGCCAGACCCTCAGGCACAATGGATAGAGACTGCTCAGGCAACAAATTAGTGCCAGCAGGTGACTCTGAGGCATAATCTGCCTCATTGAATGTTCCTTGCCTTCCCAGTCTCACGATGTCATCCTCCAGTGGAATTGCAGCGGTCTTTTGCACTGCCTGGCTGAACTACGGCAACTGTTCAGTTTTACAACTACTATCTGCATTGCCCTCCAGGAAACCTGGTTCCAAGCAATGCGGACCTCTTCCCTTCACGGCTATAAGGGATATTACAGGAACCAAAGCACTATAATCGAGTGTCAGGTCGGACTTGCGTTTACATCCTAAACTTGGTCTGTAGTGAACATGTGCATCTTCAAACCTACATCTACATCCATACTGCACAATCCACCATACAGAGTGTGGGGGAGTGTACTGTGTACCACAACTAGCATCTTCTCTCCCTGTTCCACTCACAAACAGATAGAGGGAAGAATGACTGAATATATGCCTCTGTACGAGCCCTAATCTCTCATATCTTATCTTTGTGGTCTTTCTGCAAAATGTAAGTTGGCGGCAGTAAAATTGTACTGCAGTTAGCCTCAAATGCTGGTTCTCTAAATTTCCTCAGTGGCAATTCATGAAAAGAATGCCTCTTTTCCTCCAGAGCCTCTACCCAAGTTCCTGAAGCATTTCTGTAACACTCCCGTGATGATCAAACCTACCAGTAACAAATCTAGCAGCCCGCCTCTGAATTGCTTCTATGTCCTCCCTCAATCTCACCTGATAGGGATCCCAAACGCTCAAGCAGTACTCAAGAATAGGTTGTATTAATGATTTATAAGTGGTCTCCTTTACAGATGAACCACATCTTCCAGAAATTCTACCAATGAACCAAAGATCACCATCCGCCTTCCCCACAACTGCCATTACATGCTTGTCCCACTTCATATTGCTCTGCAATGTTACACCCAAATATTTAACCGATGTGACTGTGTCAAGCGCTACACTGCTAATGGAGTATTCAAACATTACAGGATTCTTTTTGCTATTCATCTGCATTAATTTACATTTATCTACATTTAGAGTTAGCTGCCATTCTTTACACCAATCACAAATCCTGTCCAAGTCATCTTGTATTCTCCTACAGTCACTCAACAATGACACCTTCCCGTAAACCACAGCATCATCAGCAAACAGCCACACGTTGCTATCCACCCTATCCAAAAGATCATTTATGTAGGTAGAAAACAACAGCATACCTACCACACTTCCCTGGGGCACTCCAGATGATACCTTCACTTCTGATGAGCACTCACCATCGAGGACAATGTACTGAGTTCTATTACTTACGAAGTCTTCAAGCCACTCACATATTTGGGAGCCAATCCCATATGCTCATACCTTAGTTAAGAGTCTGCAGTGGGGCACCAAGTCAAATGCTTTCCAGAAGTCGAGGAATATGGCATCATTCTGATAGCATTCATCAATGGTTCGCAAGGTATCATGTGAGAAAAGGGTAAATTGCATTTCGCAGGAGCGATGCTTTCTAAAGCTGTGCTGATGCATGGACAGCAACTTCTCTGTCTCAAGGAAATTCATTATATTCAAACTGAGAATATGTTCAAGAACCTGCAACAAACCGATGTTAATGGTTTTGGTCTATAATTTTGAGGATCCACCCTTCTACCCTTCTTATATACAGGCATCACCTGCACTTTTTTCCAGTTACTCGGGACTTTACGATGGGCAAAAGATTCGCGATAAATGCAAGCTAAGTAAGGAGCCAATGCAGTAGAGTACTCTCTGTAAAACCGAATTAGAAACCCATCAGGACCTGGTGATTTACTTATTTTCAACCCAATTTAGCTGCTTCACAACCCCAGGAGTGTCTATCACTATGTCCTCCATACGGGAATCTAATAGAGACTCAAACGGTGGTATGTTTCTACGATCCTCATGCATAAAAGATATCTCAAATGCTAAATTTAAAATCTCAGCTTTCATTTCACTGTCTTTCATTGCCAGGCCCAACTGATAAGTGAGTGACTGGGTGGAAGCCTTCGACTCGCTTACCGATTTTACGTAAGACCAGAATTTCATTGGGTTTTCAGCAAGATCTTTTGCTAAGGTATGACGGTGGTAGTGGTTGTATGCTTCGCGCATCACTCTTTTTACAGCAGCACGAGTCTCTACTAACTTTGGCCTGTCCTCATTCTCCTGATCTTTCTTGTACTGCGAGTGCAACTTTCTTTTCTTCCTGAGCATTCGCCGAATTGCTTCGTTAAACGACGGTTGGTCTTTTCCATTTGTAACCCACTTTTTTGGCACATAATTCTCCAATGCATGATTTACAGTGTGTTTAAAATTTGCCCATAATTCTTCCACGTCCATACCGGTAGTAAATGAAGTTGATTCATTTACTCAGTGGGATGCTAACAACTGCTTATCTATCCTTTCTAGTAAGAATACTATCCTAGCCTTCTTGACTGACTTTTAACTTTCGTAACCATAGTCGTAATGGTATCATCATGATCACTGATCCCTGTCTAAACACTGACACCACTGATGAGGTTTGGTCTGTTCATGGCTACCAGATCTAAAATATTTCCATTATGCTTTGGCTGTCGATTTAGCTGCTCAAGACCCCTCTTGAAGCTGTGGCTGTCATAATATGGACAGTGCGGGAAATAACTGTCTGCAATGTATACCTTCCTCCAGATGGTGCGGTATCCTTGTATTAGCTGCAATGATTGATCAGCTCCCTAAACCTTTCCTACTTCTGCGAGATTTTAATGCCCATAACCCCTTGTGGGGTGGTACCATGCCTACTGGCCAAGGCAAGGATGTTGAAACTTTACTGTCGCAATCCAACCTATGCCTCTTAAATACTGGGGCCGCCACACATTTCAGTGTGGCTCATGGTAGTTACTCGGCCATTGATTTATCAATTTGCAGCCCAGGACTTTTCCTATCTATTTACTGGAGAGCACATGATGACCTGTGTGGTAGTGACCACATCCCGATCTTCATGTCACTGCCCCAGCATCAGGTGCACAGACGCCTGCCCAGGTGGTCTTTGAACAATGCGGACTGGGAAGCTTTCACCTTGGATGTCACTGCTGAATCTCCCCCACGTGGTAACATTGATGTGATGGTTGAGCAGTTGCCTAGCACAATTGTGTCTGTGGCAGAAAATGCAGTCCCTCACTCATAAGGGTGCCCGAGGCATAAGGCAGTCCCTTGGTGGTCGCTGGAAGTCGCTGAAGCAATTAAGGAGCATGGGTGAGCTCTGAAATATCATAAGTGGCACCCTTCCCTGAAGCACCTCATAGCCTTTAAATGGCTCCATGCCCGTGTTCGCCACCTTATCAAACATTGGAAGAAGGAGTGTTGGGTAGATAGATCTTCACCATTGGGTGCCACACATCACCTTCCCAAAGATCAAACATCTTTTCGGGTACTAGGCCCCAACAGCTGCCCCTGGTGTTATCATAAATGGCAAGTTATGTACTGATGAAAATGCGATTGCCAAGCACTTTGCTCGAGCCTCTGCATCAGAGAATTATCCCCCATCCTTTCACACACTGAAATGGTGGCTGGAAGGGAAGGTCCTCTCATTCACTACACACTGCAGTGAATCCTATATCGCCCCATTTACAGAGTGGGAGCTCCTTAGTGCCCTTGCACATTGCCGTGTCACAGCTCCTGGGCCTGATGGCATCCACAGCCAGGTGATTACATATTTCTCATCTGACTACAAGCGACATTTTCTCATCATCTTATACCAGATCTGGTGCGACGGCATCTTTCCATCGCAATGGCGAGAGAGCACCATCATTCTGGTGCCAAACATGGTAAAAACCCCATTGATGTGGATAGCTATCACCCCATCAACCTCACCAATGTTCCTTGTAAGCTGCTGGAACATATGATATGTTGACGGTTGGGTTGGGTTCTGGAGTCGTGTGGCTTGCTGGCTCCATGTCAGGGCGGCTTCCGCCAGGGTCACCCTACCACTGATAATCTTGTATCCATCGAGTCTGCCATCCAAACAGCCTATTCAAGATGGCCGCACCTGATTGCCATGTTTTTTGACTTACATAAAGCATACGATGTGACTTGGTGACCTCATATTATTGCCACATTGTATGAGTGGGGTCTCCGGCGACCACTCTGGCTTTTTATCCAAAACTTCCTGTCGCTCCATACTTTCCATGTCCAAGTTGGTGACTCCCATAGTTCCATCCATATCCTGGAGAATGGAGTCCCGCAGGGCTCTGTATTGAGTGTCTCTCTATTTTTAGTGGCCATTAACAGTCTAGCAGCAGCTGTTGGGCCCTCCGTCTCACCTCCTCTGTATGCAGACTACTTCTGCATTTCATACTGCTGCCCCAGTACTGTTTTCGCTGAGTGGCGCCATCCACAAGGTGCAGTCATGGGCATTAGCCCACAGCTTTCAGTTTTCAGCCGCAAAGTCGTGTCGTGCATTTCTGTCAGCATCGTACCAGAACACACACTTCACCTTAATGACGATCCACTTACTGTAGTGGAGCCTCAATTCCTAGGACTGGGTTTCAACACTCAATTGACTTGGCTCCCTCATCTTCGTCAGCTTAAGCAGAAGTGCTGGCAGCACCTCAATGCCTTCCATTGCTTGATCAATAATAATTGGGGTGCAGATCACTGTATGCTGCTGCAGCTCTACAGAGCCCTTGTCCAATCCTGAATTGACTACGGAAGTGTGGTTTATGGTTTGGCAGCTCCTTCAGCATTGCATTTACTTGACCCTGTGCACCACTGTGGGGTTCCATTAGTGACAGGAGCTTTTAGGACGAGTCCAGTGACTAGCATACTGGTGGAGGCTGGTGTTCTTCCACTGCAGATCAGACATGCGCAACTACCCTCCAGTTACACAGCACACACTCATAGTTCCCCTGAGCATCCGAATTATATCTCGTGTTCTTGAGTACATCCGCTCGTGCCCTGGTGAGTCATTTCTCCTGTTTACTGATTCATTGAGCAGCCTACAAGCTATCGACCAGTGCCATCCCCACCAACCTCTGGTAGCGTCCATTCAGGAGTACATCTATGCCCTGGAACAGTCCTGCTGTTCCATGGTGTTTGTGTGGACCACAGCACATGTCAGAATTCCCATCTATGAACTTGCTGACAGGCTGGCCAAACAGGAAACACAGAAACGTCTTCAGGAGATAGGCATCTCCAAAGCTGACTTGCATTCTGTCTTACACCACATGGTTTTTTGGCTTTGGGAGATGGAATGACATAACAGCACACACAACAAATTGTGTATTAAGGAGACCATGAATGTGTGGAAGTCTTCCATGCAAGCCTCTCACAGGGAATCAGTTGTCCTCTGCCAGCTCTGTATTGGCCATACGTGGCTAATGCATGGTTACCCACTCTGTCGTGAGAACCCACCTGAGTGTCACTGTGACTCCCAAATGACAGTCGTCCACCTCTTGCTGGACTGCCCACAACTGTGCTCTTCATTACTGCTGTACCAACTGTGTGAACTCCTGTTAATGGTAACAGAGGTAAGTGATTTTTAGTTTGTAATAAGTTAAAGAATGTGCTAGAAATGAGTAACACCTCACTCCCTGAATCTGTAAATATGTTAACTTCAAAAGTCTCCATGTTTCCTACTGTTATTGGTTGTGTAATATTGATAGTCAAGTTTGGTTCTTCCAGTAAGAACCATTCTTTTGTTGGTATTTTGTGTGAGAAATTAAGATACTTATTATAAACCAGGATTCCTAGTGTATCTGTAGGACTGGACCCCAGCCCTGTATCCACATCTCACTACGTTTTCCTCATTACTAGTAATCACCGGTTGGTTACCAGCTTGGCATGCTATATTATCACTTTGTGCTCTATTATTACTTGCCACAAATTCCTGCATAGTTAATGGGATCAAGTGCATCCACAAAATATGATAATACTTCAATCATTCTCCACCCACTACATAATATATCCTTCCTCCGGTAAATGTTCAATAGTCTAATTAAAATTCGAACTAACCCCTCTCCCTCCATTGGTTTGTCAAAGTATTTTGCTCATGTTAAATGCCAGTCAAAATACTTTCTCATTGTTCCCCACATATTACTGTAATACTTTGGTTCCCACAAGTCTGATAATAGCTTTCCTGGGCACTTGCTGACCAATACTTCTCTTTAAACTTCTTTTGAAAATCTTCCCAAGAGGAAAAGTTTGTGTTGTTTACCATTCCCCACTCTGAGACTTCCCCTAACAGATACCCAACAGCAAACACAATCTTTTTTGAATTTTCCCAGTTCTTGGGCATTGCTTGGTTGAACCTTTCCAAAAAATAGGTAGGATGTACTTCCCCATCTGGCTTAAACTTAGGCAATTGCTTAGATAACCCTGAATTGGCTCCCCATTGTAAATCCATCACTACCTCACTAGTTAATACCACATTAGGAGAAGTTATCCTCTTATCTACCTTGTCCTGAATATGTTTGAATTCCTTCCATAATTCATCCATACATTTCTTGGTATCATTGAGTTCAATGGATAAGGCAGGAGACATGTTTTCAGATTACTCTCACGGCAATTTTTTGGTCAATTATTTCCTCTACCTGTTCCTCCAGACTACTCATATTAATTATGTCTGAGGTTTCTAATTTCTCTTGAAAGTTTCTTTCCACAGTACCTACTAGAGTGTTAATGCAAGCAATTTGCTATTGGACTATTGGTATTAACTTACCCTGTTTTTCACAGGTGCAGTATTTTGTTTACAGCAACAAATGTAACATTACATACATTCTGAAATGATCCTAACTTCTCACTAAATTCAGATTCTACATTATCACATTCATATTCAGTATCACATTCACTATCACACTAACATCCTAAAAGTGGTTACTCTGTGACTTTACATGACTGCTTAACAAACTAGTTAATTCCTCTTTCAAATCTATTTTAAAATTCTCTACTTTAGTAGTTAAAGTGTCAAATTCAGTCTTCAAATTAGCCGTAGCTTCACATAAATTACCTAAGTCTTTACTTTGTGAATCTACTTTAACACTTAACAATCCTAAAGTTCTATTCTGAACATCCAATTTATAATTTGAGTATTCACTGCGTCTATTTCTCTACTTAAAGTAGAACTCTGTGCATAGAGTTTTTCCCTTAAAGTTGCACTTATTTCATTTCTCAAAGAGACACCCTTCATCTATTTTATCATTTAATTGAGTATCTATTGAGTCTAATTTAAGACTTAGGTCCTTTCTTAAAGCTGCTGAATCTGCACTTTGGGTGTTGATTAATTTTACTACCTCAGACCAGTCTGTCATCTCCTTACTCATTTTCATTGCCATGGCTGGTTCTGATGTTTCCCCAATTCTCTGTTTATTATCCATATTCTTCTTACCTTTAGATCTAGTAATCATCAAAAAATTCTACACTGAGTGTAATAACTATACTAACACTCTATTATTCAACAGTTTCTTTAACTTCACACTGAAACAGTTATTATTCTGCACTCACCCGGTGTAGAGTTCTAGCTGCGTTGGTGAGTGGATGCGTAATCAGCACATTGAACAGCACTGGCACCGGCAGCATCGAATGTTGTTTTCAGCATCAGTGTCAGCAGGCATATGTGGAATCAGCACTGGTGATTACCGACTAGTGCCGGCATCATCAGACTTACGCTGGTTCCCATGTCTGCGTCCCTGTGATGCGTTCAAGATTTACTTACACCCCACACCAGATCTTCTTAGATGAATTATTCTTGTCGTATTTATTCTCAGTGTAATATGTGGGAATCTTCTTTTTCTTCTTTTAACATTACATCTTCCTTACATCTTCTCTTTTATTGTGTTCATTAATTTTTGCCCTTTGAATTTTTTAGGCAGAATCCAATTCTGTGAAACAGTTCTCTTGTCCTGCTATACCTGGTCACTATGGCAACACATCGTATCTTCTTCTTGGATTTAATCTCAAAATTACTGTTTTTTCAAGCCCTTTTAACTGGTTGCCACTTTCTAACACTTTTTAACTTTTAAATGACCTGGAGAGCTGTGTGAAATTGCATTACATGCAATTTTCACAACTCTCTCACTTCAGTTGACTTACTTGATCTGCACAGCCAATCTTCTTCTGTGGATATCTTATCTGGCTATCTGGCTCTCTCGATCTTCGAAACCTCCTTCTCTGAAGAGTACTGCTGGTTAACAGATTTTATTAGTAACACACACTCTCTCTCTCTCTCTCTCTCTCTCTCTCTCTCTCTCTCTCTCTCTCTCTCTCTCTATCTCCCCCTCCCCCTCCCCCTCCCCCTACTCTACCTCCCTCCCCTCATGAAATAAGTGGATACTCACATAATACTTTTAATTGTCTTGATATATTTTAACTTCCACAAATAACAAAGCATTAGAATACTTGCAAGTCAAAAGACTCCTCCTGTGTTAGGCTTGATTAAAAACATCTGCAATATATTTGGTACTACAACCACACAAAATATGAACCTGTCTTGCCTCTAGCTAGTCCAATATGTGAAGTTTATTTAACAATAATTCAACTGTTCTTCTTTTTTCTTGTTACAATAGTCAATGATATTAAAAAAACCATGAGATACTTTAACACTCGTTTTCTTCCAATACAGCTTCCGTGGTGCGAGCGGCAAACACTTGATACCATCACATCTACCTTGTGTTCGTGACTCTTTTGAAGCCTGCAAACAAAAACATGTCACACAGTATGTACATTCTCTCACACTTATTTATAAAATATCCTGTATTCGCAATGGTAGAAGGACGAGCGGTTCTAGAATTTACGCGGAAATTCTCAAATCGCTACAGTTTGAGTCTTAGTGCTGTGATATTACTGTCTGAAAAGTTGTTTCCAGGTTTTAGGACTATTGATCCATGTTATTTAAATGAACTGCTGTGTACAATAATATCACTCTTTCCAAATTTTATCAACATTTTCCAACATAATAAAGTTCCTTACCATGAACAACATGTGTTAAAAGGTATTACATTATAAAGCCACTCCAATCATTTCAATATTACTGCAGAAGTTGGACCATTATGGAGTAAGGGGAGTAGCTTACAATTGGTTCGCCTCTTACTTTAAGAACAGAAAGCAGAAGGTAATTATCCACAATACTGAGAGTGGTAGTGATGTTCAGTCCCAATGGGGCTCTGTTAAGTGGGGCGTTCCCCAAGGGTCGGTGCCGGGGCTGATGCTGTTTCTTATTTATATAAATGATATGCCTTCTAGTATTAAAGGTTATTCAAAAATATTTCTGTTTGCTGATGACACCAGCTTGATAGTGAAGGATCTTGTGTGTAATATTGAAGCAGTAACAAATAATGTAGTTCATGAAATAAGTTCGTGGCTTGCAAAAAATAATTTGATGCTAAATCACAGTAAGACTCAGTTTTACAGCTTCTAACTCACAATTCACCAAGAACCGATATTTTGATCAGACAGAAAGGGCATATTATAGGCGTGACGGAGCAGTTCAAGTTCCTAGGCGTTCGGATAGATAGTAAGCTGTTGTGGAAAGCCCATGTCCAGGATCTTGTTCAGAAACTAAATGCTGCTTTATTTACCATTCGAACAGTGGCTGAAATAAGTGATACTTCAACACAAAAAGTAGTCTACTTCGCATATTTTCATACGCTTACATCGTCTGGTATTATTTGTTGGGGTAATTCTTCTGATTCAAAAAGGGTATTTTTGGCTCAAAAACAGGCTGTTCGAGCTATATGTGGTGTAAGTTCGATAACCTCTTGTTGACCCCTATTCAATAGTCTGGGAAGTCTAACATTGCCCTCACAGTATATATTTTCTTTAATGTCATTTGTTGTTAGCAATATTAGCCTAACCCAAGAGTTAGCAGCTCTCACTCAGTTAATACTAGGCAGAAATCCAATCTGCATGTGGAATGCACTTCCTTGACTCTTGTGCAGAAAGGAGTGCAGTATTCTGCTGCATCCATTTTCAATAAGCTACCACAAGAACTCAAAAATCTTAGCAGTAGCCCAAACTCTTTTAAGTCTAAACTGAAGAGTTTCCTCATGGCTCACTCCTTCTATTCTGTCAAGGAGCTCCTGGAAGAGCTAAAAAATTAAGCAAATTCCAGTATTGCATTGTTTATTTTCTTTATTTAAACTTACAACTTGTCACCTGAATATATTTTTTTTATATTTCATTTTATCTGTTTCTAATATTATGTCATAATTTCGTGTATAGACTTGCTCCATGACCATGGAGACTTCTCCTTAATTAGGTCCCACAGAACAATAAATAAATAAATAAATATTAACATATTAACAGAAACTGTTCCCACTTAAAACCTATTTTCAGTTTACTTATTCCAAACTCTTTTTACTAACTAAATTATCAATATTAATACTGCTAATGACAATTGTAATAAAATTTCCAGTGTTGCCAGTTACACAAATAACCACACAAATCCTACATGGCAACTTTGAAGTATCAACATCTGAGAACAAATGGTTTTATAATACTTCTGCACTAACACATACGTGAATGTAATGAAAATAATATCGGAGTTGTAAATACAGACGTAGAACATGCTATGTGTGAAATATTACAGAATTGAATTGTTCATGAGTGCAGTATATCACATTCTTAAATAATGAAAGTGTGTCATTAACCAAGCTCTTGATGAGCCGCAGCCAGATTAGGTGCCCAACATGAACCACATGCATTTCAGTTCTTCACACTTAGTACGTTTACCTCTCTGATAAGAAGTACCCCCGCCCCCTTCCCCATCGGTTCCCTGTGGCCAGGTAGTTGATCAATGAGCTTTGAGCATTGGACTGCTAAGTCAACCCTATGTAGAGTGGTGTTGCTGTCCCAGTTGGCTTGTGGAGAGTGCTCAGTACTCAGGCATATGAAATTTGGAGTATGGTCTTCAGATGTATGTTCGAGGTAAGTCTGCAAGTTGATCAGCTCCCTTGTTGTGGTGTGTCTTCCCCTTTTCAGCTACCACAGGAGCTGTAGACCAACATTAAGAGCTCACACTCTTAATTCCTGTGGAGTGGCCTACCTTTTGTTCTTATTCTCTCTGTAGCTTGTGGGGAAAGAAAGATGGTCTGTAAAATTAACTTTTGTTTGACACATGTAACTTCGTTGTGTTGATAATGTTTATGATTTTTGGAAACCCCCCCAGAAATTTAGTGTGTGTCTGTATCTTTTTCCAATTCTTTGCAGATTCAGATGATGTCTGCATTTGAATGTCAGATGCACTGTGGCTCACTTTGAGTGAAGGTATCAGCCACGAAGAAGTCAATGTGCCGTAGCTGCAGCAGAAGCATGAAGATGTGACAGAGGTGCTGAAGAACTGTGTGGGAGCTGTAGAAGCCCTGCAATGGCAGACGGCCCAGCTGGGAGAGGAGGACTGTCAAACTCCACAGGCAAGCAACAGCGTGAAACGTCTTCCAACAGTTATTTGTTTAAAATGTTGATTAACCTAAATGACCAAATTAGACTGTTATCTCTTCCTCATAATAGCTTGAAAATTGTCCACATGTTGTCAAATGGCTGGCCATTACAGGCTACTACTACTACTACTACTACTACTACTACTACTATTAACTCCAAGTTTGCTAAACTGAGGAAGCAACACGTGTTCAAGCATTGTCCCTCCACAAACCGCTTAGTGAGTGTGACAATAAAGGCCAATGGATAACTGAGAAGGTGAGTGATATATGCCTAATGAAGCAAGAAGAAAGCTTACATTTAGTATTGATACAGTTATAAGTTAAATGATTTGATTTTGTGTGTAGGGAAGAAGAGGAGGTATACAGTACCTAAAATGATAAGAGAAACTTTTGTTGATGCTTATGCATAATAATAAAAAAAACTGAAAACAAAAATCATCTCAATTGTTATGACTTATATCAATGTGTATCTTACTGCTCTATACAGTATGTCAAGTAGGATGTGCTTGGGCTGAGGGAGGTGGTCATCAGTGGCAATTGAATGTCGTATATGCTCTGAGAGTGATAGCTGTGTTTATTACAGTTTTTGTGGGACCCTCCAGGAATGATGGTATAGTGCCGTACTGTCACACTGGAAACAGAATTAGGGAACCGGATAATAACTGCTAGCAGTCACTATAAAACTGACATTATTTGACACAACACTGGTCTCCAGCTTGTCTTCAGTTGGTTAACATACAGATACAAGTTTCCAAACTCAGAGTTGGACATCACTGTATAAATAAAAAACTAATGACATGATGATGACTAAATAGATGCAAAATTCATCATTATAAGTGACTAAGGGGCACAAGTTGCAAAACATTGTGCTACTGTTACTGAAGAATCCAAATAATTTTCACAATAATGTGAAAATGTGCTGTGGAAACAGCATACATACAACAGTCTCCATATTGAAGGAGGTTGCGACTGACTGTCCACCATGACAGAATTGTGGAGGCGGTGTGATGGTGAATTATGGAAAACCGACACTCGACAATTACAGAGCTTGGCAGCCTTCCTCCCCAGATAATGCGATCCTTGATGTATGAAATTGGCACTGAGCACTTGCTCTTGAAAGAAGTGTGCATCAGGCACGTACCAAAATACATCATATGAGATCATGAAACTGAATGACATGGGAACACCACTGACACTTTGAGAGATGTACTGTGATGGTGGCAATAGGTTTCTCAATAAGCTTTTAACAGGAGATGTGATGTGGGTTACTCACTGTGTCCAAGAAACTCGGTACCAATCAATGTGTTGGTGTCACAGTAGATAAATGGTCAGGATAAAGTTATAGCAGATAGTATTGATGCGCTCAGTGTTCTGGGAGAGGAAGGGCATTGTGCACACTGACTTGATGCATAGAAGTGAAACATGTAATGCTGTCCATTATTGTGAAACAATGGATATTTCAATGAGCCACTGAATCTGAGTGGCAAGATGCTCAGTGCTTGTATGAAGTTGATCTGTGACAGTGCTCACTGACATACAATTTGGCACACAACATCTATTCTGGAGTAGTTCAGCAGGGAGTTGGTTTACCAACCTACTCACAGTCCTGATTTTACTCCCAGCATATTTCATCTTTTCTTTCACCTCAAGAAGTTCCTGTCATTAGTTCAGCATTTTCACAATGAAGAAAGAGCTCAACAAGCCTGAGATTCTGCTTCCATTCCCAGTCAGCAGGCTTCTACAACACAAGGATTAAAATTTTGTCCAGTGATATAATAGGTTTCTCACTTCTGGTGGAAGTTATGTTGAAAAATAGGTTTAGTAATGATTTGTGTGTCACCATTAAATATTTGGATATAACTATGTTTTAGTCTTCAAAAATGATGAATTTCATTTTCTGTAAGACTCATTTTTGGTACTAAGCTACAGATCTGTCTTGAACAAGGACACTTCTCATGTACAGTTTACTTCACTTAAAACACTTTTTTTATTTGGTTTTCAGTTCTGTGTCAAAACTGTAATAACATTTGTCACATTACTGCAGTTTATAGTTTACATCCTAATATTTACAGTGAAAAGCAGTAAAGAATTTACTGTTAGCAGATCATTGACATTATGTGAGTTTTCTGACTTGTATGATTTGTTGGAAGTGAATGCGATTCTGTTGTATGCTTGTCACCTCAGTGAAAAATAACAGTAATCTGTATTAACTGAATGTGTATATCTTTATACAGTTGAATCACTAATTGTTGCAACTGTGAGAGAAAGCGGAGGCAAATAGAGAGGAACTGAAATCTGACCATGAAATGCAGCAGTATCAAATGGAGTTGGGAAACCAAGCCCTAGATTGAGTACAATATGTGCAGTGTCCAGCTGAATGGCAGTTTGGGGATGCAGCTCATTGGCATTATGATGCTACAGGTGAAAGTACAATATCTCTCTCTCTCTCTCTCTCTCTCTCTCTCTCTCTCTCTCTCTCTCTCTCTCTGGTTCTAGCAATATAGGTTTCATCCTCAGAATTTTTCTTCTTATTTGATGTTTCTAGATCTCTTTGTAATACAATATGATAACAATATGATAAATGGCAAAAAGTTCAGGTTTGTTGATTCAACTAAATATATTGTGTTTAGAGCAAACAGAAGGTTACTTTAGAATAATGATTTAAAAATGGTTGTAAGGAAAGAGTGCTAAGGATGGTGTTCTACTGACAGAAGATTCAGTGAGCATAACAAATCCACTAGTAAAACTAGTCCCACTGTACTAGTTGATACTGTTCTAGAGCATTCTTGAGTGGTTTTGGTTCATTACCAGAGAGCACTGACAAATGACACACAGAGTTCAAAGAAAGGTAGCTCATTATGCATTACCTGGAATCAGTTGAGAAAGTGTCACAGTTAAGATTAGCAATTTCAGCTGGGAATCATTGAAAAAAGAAAATTTTCACTGTGGTAAAAATCATTTCCCAAAATTTCAAACAGCCAGTTTATCCTCTGAACAGCCAATTACAGGGTGTCCCACTCACACCTCCCTGATTTCAAAGGCCCAGGGGAAAAAACTACAGTAGATACTACAATGAAAAATGCACCAAATTGTAGAGCATCTTGGAAAATTTATTTATTTATCATTAGCACACCTCTACATGTGAACCAATTGCAGCATGAAGAATATAGAGTCAATATGCATTTTTGTACTAAGTTCTTTGTAACGTTTCCTCTGTTACTGTTTCAATTGAATTAGTGATATGATGTCGCAATGTAGAAATGTGACAACTTCAGTCACACACGTGGTCTTTCACAAATCCCCACATGAAGAAATCAAGCAGCATAATGTCAGGTGAATGTGGTGGCCAGACAATGAGTTCTGTGTCTGATCCAATGACTGGGAAATTTCCTTCCCAGGAACTTGAGAACAGCCATTGACGAATGTGGTGGAGCTCCGTCTTGTTGAAAAATGATGTTGGGTTACAAGTCTAGTATCTGAAGCTAAACAAACTGCTCCAAAATGTCCAGAGACTCTGACCCATTCACTTTTTGTTCAACAAAGACAAATGTCTCAACAATCCTCTCATGCATTAGCCCACACCAGATGTTTAGTTTAGGGCTGTCACAAACATGTTGAACGACAGTGTGCAGATTGAGATAACCTCAAATCCGAACATTATGGCTGTTAACACATCCTGACAGAGGAAAGATTGCCCCATCTGATTATAATCATGTTCCTATAAAAACTGGTATCCATATCAATATGCTGCAGCATATCTGTAGCAAATTGTCGTTA
The DNA here is from genome assembly GCF_021461395.2 of Schistocerca americana. Taxonomy (NCBI): domain Eukaryota; kingdom Metazoa; phylum Arthropoda; class Insecta; order Orthoptera; family Acrididae; genus Schistocerca; species Schistocerca americana. The sequence goes on along the minus strand of NW_025725166.1, from coordinate 106,501 downwards.
GTGTGGTTTGGCATTCGTTGTCAGATGTTGCAGAGTTTGCACTTTGTAATCATACATATGTAGATGCTGGCGAACTACATGATGCAATGTTGACTGAAATATATCAAGTTGCCTAGATGATTGAGGAATTGACTTACGTGGGATTCTGAGAAACATTTGTCTGTTGCCCTGCACTGTCTCTTCTGAAAATCCATAACATGCACCACCGGTATGTTTCAGAACACTATCCTGTTGCCAGAAACTTCCTATACCATTTCCCAATTGTTTTCACATCAGGTGGATAACATTCATACGCTCCACAGTAATTTCTGTGCACACTAATATGCCTGAAAGCCATACTACTGCTTGCGCATTGCTGTGTAGTTGCCATTTTCACTTCATGTGACTGTGACCATGCTGCACTCTGGCATTGATACTTAGCACTTCTGAGAATGAATATAAATTCTTTGAGATGCTCTAAAGTGTGGTGTATTTCTCATAGTCATATCTACTGTGGTTTTTCTCTCCTGGGTCCTTGAAATCAGAGTGATTTGAGTGGGACAACCTGTAATTTGTTGCAACACATATGGATCTGTGAACATCACAAGAGAATTAGGAATAACAGCTTCTCTAAATGATGCGGGTTTTAGAGTGTGTAGGATAGACATATTGACTGAAAGTGTCACCTAGCAGCCTCTGCCAAGTACTCGGTAATTACAGTCTCTGAGAACACTCTTGACACAGTGGTTTATGGTGGACAGGATGAGAAATCTGAAGATGTATGTGATGTCAGAATGATACTCGTTTGTTTCTGGTTCCTACCAATGGTAGCATAATATAGAAAATCAATAAATGGAAAATCTAGGATGGAATGTAACAATATTATGCAAAGGATACTTGTTACTCACTAAATAGTGGAGATGCTTTAACAGAGGTAGTGTTGACAGGAAGCTTATTTTGTGGCCACCTTTTCGTTGTTCTTATCTGTGATGCAGCATCTCTGATATATGGTGAGTGACAACTATGCTTTTCATAATATTGTTACTGTGGTATGTGATAGTGCACTGACATTGTTGTACCATATTGTTTCTCTGTTAACATTTCCTGTGGCTCTAATTGTGTGCAGAGGACACTCAGTGCCCAGTAATTAGAACTAATGTTAGAGTTTCATTGAAGAGTATGTAGACATACAGAGTACAGTACCATCTGCTAGCTAACATTCACATGTTTGTCTGTACTCACAAATTTGTGAGTAGAGGCCTACATTATTTCACTTGTATTCAAACAGCATCCTTTGTTGCCTGCTGTGTTTTGTTCATAGAGTGATTAATTAATGTGTCTGAATTGTAGAGCAATTGTGTAGCCAAAAAAAGTATAATGTTCACCAGACCCACATGTTGCTTTCACTGAATGATCATAAACAGTGTCATCTTATAATTTTTCAGTTCCTCGATATAATCTTGGTGTGTGGAGAATGTTATTTCTCTCCTTGCCTGTATACAGCTGTATCACTTTAGATTGG